>NC_057804.1:93893014-94193014 GCF_018294505.1 Triticum aestivum
TCTCAGGGGCTTAGCTGCGACCCCGTGCTCGCCTAAGTTAAAAAAACTACTCCGAGTGGAGAGAAATCCTCCTACTCGGGGGCTTAGCTGCGGCCTCGTACTCGCCTAAGTTAAAAAACTACTCCGAGTGGAGAGCAATCCTCCCACTCGGAGGCTTATCTGCGATCCTGTACTCGCCTAAGTTAAAAAACTACTCCGAGTGGAGAGCAATCCTCTCACTCGAGGACTTAGCTGCGACCCGTACTCGCCTATGTTAAAAACTACTCCGAGTGGAGAGCAATCCTCTCACTCAAGGACTTAGCTGCAACCCCGTACTCACCTAAGTTAAAAAATACTCCGAGTGGAGAGCAATCCTCCCACTCGGGGACTTGGCTGTGACACCGTACTCGCCTAATTAAGTCACAAAGATCCTCTGAGTTGCATGACAAGTACAACATATGCTCCATCCTGATCCGCAAGGACGACGAGGTGCCAATTGAACATGTCGTTGGAGCTACGTCACAAGTACAATGTACGCTCCATCCCGACCCGCAAGGACGACAAGGTGCCGATCAAACACATCGTCAGAGCTGCGTCACAAGTACAACGTCTATTCCGAGTGGGAAGTCAAGTTCCATTCGGAATTAAAAAAGATCCAAAAGTGGTAAAGGCAAAGCCACCATATTCAAAGAAAAACCAAGTTCAGATAAACCCACCAAAGTTCAGAACCACGGGCAGAAGTACTCAGCATCAGGCCTGAAAGAGTTTAACGGTTACAAAACCACTCGGCATTATGAGGCAAATAAAGGTGGGGCATAAAGTTTGTTCACTCGGCGGGAGGAGGGCTTGCTGGCTCGACGAAGCTGTCAAGGTCAATGATGTCTGCGATACAAGTAGCAGCGTCGATGAAGGTATCCATGAAGGACTGGAATTGGAGCTTCTTGGTGTTGGCAACCTTGAGAGCCGCCATCTTGTCTTCTCTGACCTTGTTGAAGCGGACTCAGACCAAAGACAGAGCCACATCGGCGCCACAACGAGCAGACGACTTCTTCCACTCTTGTACTCGACCTAGGATTTCATTCAGTCGAGTCATCAGGGACTCGAGATCATTCTGGAATTCTGCTCGGGGCCAGAGCTCCGTGTCAATTCACGACACCGCCACCTTCAGACGATCAAGATAACCCACAACATTGTCCATACGAGACTCCAATCGCAGCACATTCATCGCAACATCATCCTTGATGGGAGAATTTATGGGGTCTAGATCCGCCTAGTCTCCGCTTCGAAGTCTCGATAGAATTCTGCACATTTGAAAAAATGGTGGGTCGGCAGTTATACGATGAGTCAACAGTTACAAACTAGTCGGACAAGGGAAAGTATCTTCAAGCTTCAGGACCAGCTTCTCAACAAGTCTTCCCAGATAAGCCTCCAGTTCGCCTTTCTTCTGAGTGAGATCTCCAACCTTGTCGGCCAGAGTCTCCATATCCTTCTTTAGCTTCGCAACTTCTTTGTTGGCTTCAATAATAGCAGTCTTCAGCTTGGCGTTTTCCTCTTCTAACTTGTTGACTGAAGCCAGCTTCTTGTCAGCAAGCTCTGTTTTCTCTCGCGCCTCTTTTTGTGCTGCGGCAAGGTCATTGTCCTTCTGCTCCAGAGCCTGCTTCATTTTGACTAAAGAAATAACATTCTTCAGACGAGCTTGAGTTGACGGTTTTCAATACGCACATCTGTTCGAGTGGAGTCACTCGGTTCAAAAGACTAAAAGGGAAAAACTATAAGGTAGACAGTCGGCGGGTTATTACCTCCCATAGCAGCAACATCATCCTTGGCCTTCTGAAGATTCTTCTTGGCCAGCTCCAGGGCAAGGTTGAGGCTGATCTGTTTCTTCTCCAACTCAGCAAACCGGGGCCCGAGCTCACAAGATTTCTGCGGTCAGCAAATAAGACACATCAGTCGACAAAAACAAAAGTTAATCTCAGCAAAAAGTGCTCTAAGACTACTGCAGAATCAAAACATTCAATAGTAGTCTCGGGGACTACACCTAGTGGGTGCACTTGGCGTGCCCCCACTGGTCCGGTTTACCACTCAGCAAGGTCTGCCTAGTGTGAGTATGCAAAAAAAGATTCTCAGACCCCAGCCGACTGCCCGCAGTCGATCGTGGTCTCAAGGACTACACCCAGTGGGGGCACTCTGCGTGCCCCTACTGGTCTGGAACCTACTCGGATCAAACTATTCTGCCAAGTGAAAGAACAATGAAGAGACATTCGACAAAGATCCCCACCGAATCAAACATCCGATGGCGGTCTCGGGGACTACACCCAGTGGGTGCACTTTGCGTGCCCCCACCAGTTCAGAGATACACTCGACTCAACTTGGTTGACTCAAGTGGAAGAACTATTCAGCAATAAGTTAAAACACCCAGTGGGTGATTGGATAAAAAGTGCAGACACATGATAGATGCACATAAAAGGTTCCAAAACACTCATCCAGGTACATCTTACAAACAATGAATCAGCAGCTTACAACTACTATATCGTAGTAGGGCAAAAATCAAATTGGAAGATCAGTCGGAAATCAACTGACCTTGACATTAACATGCAGAGCAGAGCTGCCGTTATAGGCAGCCTGGCTGGCCTCGTGAACCACCTTCATTTGCTCCGTCATAAGGTTTGCTTGGAGTATAGCTTCCTTGGCTGCACCCGTCGGGACATCTGGAGTATGATGAGCAGCAAAGAGCAACGACGGTAGTATAGTCGGAGCAATCACAAGATCTGAAACCTGGAGCTGCGTAGGCGAAGCGGGGACTTGAGCAATCGACGCCTAAGGACGATCGGCCGACACAGGATTGACAAAAGAAACAGTCGCTCGAGTCGGATCTCTGGACCGCTGGACCACTGCTTCTGGTGCTGATGTCAACTGAGGCTCCTGGCTAGCTGGCGTTCTCCTGCTTGAAGCCCTGCCCCTCCTTCCCATATTCTTCTGAGGCGCTTCTTCATCGTCATTTGGAAGTTCAATGACGTCTTGTGGGGCTGCACAAAAAGCAACCATAGAAGCTCAATCGACCGACAATTCAATCAACAAAATAAGCACAAGATTGCAGGATCGTACCAGTTTGGAAGTAGCCGCATTTTCAGTTTCCTCATCATCCTGAACCTTGTCGATGTCCATGGAGGTTCCCGAAGTTGCAACACTGAAAGATTCAAAACTCACTCGGTCTAAGCAGAAGTATGAGTCGACAATAAAATATAGAAAGACAAAACACTCACGCAGAAGCGACGGCAACACCCATGTTGATCCTGGGCAAGGTCTTCCGAGGCTTTGAAGGGACAACCTTGGGCTTCTTGGCGACCTTTTCTGACAGCTCCGGAGTCGAAGTCCGAGTGCGCTTATGCACCTGCATGCTTGGAGGCACAGCCTTGTTGCGCCCGCCCGCTGAATCATGAGGCTGCTTGGATCGGCGCTTTGTGCGGGGTGGTGAGTCGACCTCTTCTTCATCGTCCGACTCATCACCCTCTTCCTCATCATCATCATCTGGATATTGCCAGTCGGCGCTCTCCACTCCCTACTGGGCTTGCTCTCCGTTCAACATCGAATACATCTTAGTATAAATCTGCAAGACAAGAAGTTAAACAAACATCAGTCAGATTCAAAGATGGTCGCAAGTCAGAATGAAAGACACTCGGCAATAAGGATCAGACCTTGTCCGGCTGATTTTCGGCGTCGAATGGGTTGACTCTCCTGGCCCCCCTGGGGTTGTCTTTGTTTCCGGTAATGCCCTTCAGCCACTGGGCCACCCTCTCATCGGTGACCTCCTCTGGGTGGACCCGAGCGGTGTCATTGGGGCCCGAAAACATCCACATCAAATGATCATGGGCTTGGAGCGGTTGGATGCATCGACTGAGAAACACTTTCAATAAATATATGCCAGTCACACACTGACGGACCAATTGGACTACCCGCTCGACTAGCATGTTCATCTCTACTTTCTCCGCTGTAGACACGATCAGTGAAGAAGGTTGCTGGACTCAACCTAGGGTAAAGGGAGGAAGTCCGGTCGACTGACCTGGGGTCGGAATGTTTTGGCCGTAGAACCAGGTCGACTGCCATCCCCTAACCGACTCAGGAAATGTCATAGGGGGAAAACTACTCCTCTTCCTCATCTGAATCCCTAAACCCCCGCACATCTGAATCACATGCGTCCTCTCGTCAGTCGGATTTGCCTTCTTTACAGATTGAGAACGACAAGTGAAGATATGTTTGAAGAGACCCCAGTGCGGTCTAGAGCCCAAGAAGTTTTCACACAGAGAAACGAATGCAGCAAGATATGTGATGGTGTTGGGAGAGAAATGGTGAAGCTGGGCACTGAAAAAGTTCAGAAAACCCTGGAAGAAAGGATGCAGAGGCAGGGAGAAACCACGGTCGACGTGGGTTGCAAGGAGGACGCACTCACCCGCCCGCGGATGAGGCTCGATCTCATCCCCCGGCAACCTCCAAGTCCCGTCGGCGATCAAGCCCGCGGCGGACAGATCCTCGAGATCTTATTGCCGGAGCGTAGATCGAATCCAGTCCGCCTGGATCCAGCCAAGCGGCAACCCGGACCTCGACGATGATCCCCGACTTGTTTTCTTGCCCTTCGCCGCCGCCGTCGCCGTCGCTTTCTTCGCATGCTCCAGGGCCGCCATCTTGTCCTTCACCATTGTGGCGGACTGCGCACGGGTGGAGTGGCGGTGTCGAGGGCGGAGGAGGATGCGATGGAGAAGCAGAGGAAGGAAGGGGAATGCGAGCGCACTGTGAAAATGCATCGGCTTCGAAGCCTTTTATGGGTCTGCTTCCGAGTGGCTGACGCGTGGGCTCGAGCGATTCTGTCAAATCCCACAATAGTCGTGCACCACATACGTGGCGAAAAAGGTGGCATGGAAATTGAGGCGCCCCTGTCTATCGTCGCGTTTACTGCGGCGCGCTCGACCTCGCGCGCTTCCCTAAATTTTCGAATCCCGTGAGATCCGGGAACCACAGTAATCAATCGCGTCGAAGATTTCGCACCATATTAACACTCGAAGATTGCCAGCATAAGTTCACTCGACGACCTCTGAATCGATCAAGGCGACTGAAATGAAGTCGAAGTTTCAGCATGAACCTCGAGCTCAGTAAAAATGCTTATGAAGCATAAGAGTCAAGACAGGGACAACTTCAACTCTCTTTTCACTCGGACCTCAATCCATTCAGGGGCTAATGACGATGCCATGAACCTAGGATAGGGTCATAGGCCTGACCTATACGTCCTACCCAAGGTCACTACCCTAGAATCAAGGACATTCAAAGTATAGCAAGAAATACCGACTGAAGTAGCCATCGAGTGCAATCCACTCGACCAGTCACCTCACTCGGATACCCCCAATTTCACTCGACCTGGATGAAGTCATTCGACCATACAGGAAACCACTCGAGTATAGAAGACCGAGAGTCACTCAGGTTGGCAACGGTCAGGCGTTCACTCTGTAGTCTTAAAGATCATTAATAGCGCTTTATAGCTGGCGTTACCAGTAACGCCCTATCTTAATGTACATCGAACCCTGTAACGGGGGACGGCTGGGGTCCTGGCGCACTCTATATAAGCCACCCCCCTCCTCTGGGACAAGGGTTCGCACCCCTTGTAACACACATCCATAGTCTAGTCGACCGCCTCAGGGCACCGAGACGTAGGGTTTTTACCAACTCCGAGAGGGGCCTGAACTCGTAAACTTGTGTGTACAACCTCGCCGTAGCTAGGGCCTTGTCTCCTCATACATACCCCCTACTCTTTCTGTCAGACTTAGTACCATGACTGCAGGGTCGGGGCATCATGGGTACATATGTGTGTGAGATACTCAAATTATCATGGTATGTGTGTATGTAGGAACTCAGCAATGAACTTGCACCGGTTCATGTTCTTCACATTGTGTATCTGGTCCTGCAGAATTGCGAAAAAAAGGAAAAAAAAGTAAGACGATGGCGATGAGAAGCAACCAAGGGCGGCCGTGGCGTATGGCCAGAGGGGCGACAGGCCAGGGCCCAGGCCGGAGGGGGGGGCCATGATGTATAGTATACATATATTAGTACCAGCAAAAATATCAGGGAAGCAACTAGTTAATGAGCTCTCCTTCGGGAGCTTCACAACGATTAGCACCACTTGGCACGCTCTCAGCCATTCGCCATGTGTCGCTCTTTGGGCGCTCCCTTCGGATTTTGTTTATTTTTTTAATTTTTCCGCACGCGTTTTCGGCTTTTTAAGAGGGGTTTTCCGGGAGTTTTAGATGTTTTGGTTTTCCACCGGTCTTCCTTTGCTTTTCGATCAAAAAATCAGATTTTTTTCGCGAGAAAACATGTTTTCTGTTTTTTCTTTCTTTCGCGAGAGTCATGGTTTTGCTTCCGCAAGAGGCACTGTTGTGCTTTAACGAGAGTCACGGTCGTGCCTATCGGAAACGGAAAAAACGTGTTTTTTGTTTTTTTCCTTTCGCGAGAATCACGGTTTTGCTTCCGCGAGAGGCACATTGTGCTTACGCGAGAGTCTCGGCCGTGCCTCTCGGAAATGGAAAGAAAACACGTTTTCTATTTTTTTCCTTTCGCGAGAGTCACGATTTTGCTTCTGCGAGAGGCATGGTTCTGCTTTCGCGAGAGTCACGGCCGTGCCTCCTCGGAAACGAAAAAAACACATTTTCTCTTCTTCTTTTTTTCCTTCTGCGAGAGTCACGGTTTTGCTTCCGCGGTGGGGTTGTGATTTTGTGAGAGGCACAGGCGTGCCTCTTTCAGAAAGGGAAAAAAACCTATGCTTCCGGTTCTATTTTCTGTCCGGTTTTTTTCGTGAAAAAGAGTTCGTCAAAATCTATCAACATGGGATCTAGTTTTGAAGATCTCGGCACGAGGAATCCAACAGTGAAAGCGGTTCAAGATTTGAACGCACGGTTTAACAGATAAAATGTTTTGAATAAACGGATTTACGAAAAAAAGAAAAACTCCCAGGTTGCGGTAAGTGACGCACATGCAGCGCGCCACTTATCGCAACCTGAGGAGGTTGGAGTGATCTTTGCAACGATACTCCTTAACTAGTGATTTCAGAAAATCAGGTAAGAAAAAAATTATGGGAGAAAAATAAAGGGGATGTGCTAGGCCCAATTATCATCAGATGTAGCGAAGCGTCGCGCCAAGGCACGGGCGGCCGTGGCACACACACTTTTTAAATAGGAATCCATTTTTTAACTGGCTTTCGTGCTTTGATGAGTCGTCCAAAATCTTTTGAATGACATATGTTGTGTTGAAGGGATATCTGTATGCACGCATAGAATCAAATCAACAAGATCTAGTAATTGTTTTGCTTGTGCCTTCGTGGGTTCATCTTTCTTCGCCGTCTCGCTCAATCGCTCGTCGACGGTCGGCCCGTCGGTTGGCGCCTCGGCCGCTTGTTGTCGCCGATGCGCGAGGCAGGCCGGCAGCCTGCTGTTGCCGTGTTGCGTCGTGTGGCCGTGCCATCCAGCATCCAACAATACGTTATACGTATGTGAGCCACAGTATGTACTTATCCACGTTCCTGATCCATCCTTCAATTTCAGTAGTTTCTTTAATACATATTCAGATTTTTTATGTATAATTTTTTAATTCAATCTTTCACATTGTGTATTCAATCATCCTAATTTTCTAGGATTTTTTACATATCTAGGGTTTCGATCATCCGATGTTTAAATTTTGAATTCTTTGTATCCTCTTTTCTTCGTAATTTCAGGACATTAGCCTGCCTTACAATGTTGGGTAAAAAGCATTTGCCGGGTGCTGAAATTTTGTGTATGTTTATATATCACACACACATACATATATATGGTCTTAGAACTTAGGGGCTCATATTGTCGAGTTCGCCCTAGGACCTGAAACACAGGGCCGACCCTGGAAGCAACACACTAGATTGAAAAAAAAGGATGAAGTTTTTTTTCGAAAAGGAGGATGACCCCCGGCCTCTGCATCTGGGAGATGCATACGGCCATTTTATTGATTATTCTTGAGGACCTTACAAAGTATAATAATAATATGCCTGAATTCGTCATCTTGACAACATCTGTCGCTACTCCTATCCAAATGATGAAGGGATGCAAGCTAGGTCACATACCCATACCTGTCATGTAAGCCTAACATCTAAAGCCGGAGGCCCTGACCGAGTCATCTACCTGGTCCGGGGCTCAAACCGGTCTGACGCACTCACATGTGTCGTCGCCGTCATCTTCCGCTAGTCCATCTTCAGAGCAGATTGAGGTGATAGCCTTGGCAGGTCCTCCTCCATCGACGCCACCACGACGCCAAATGATGAACTCCACCTACGCGAGCCTTGGTAGGTCCTCGCTATTGACGCCACCACGACGCCAACCGACGACCTCCACCTACGCGACTCCATATCCAAGCAACGGACATAAATCCATGCTAGGAAAGGGCCGCACCACCGCTGTAGCCCACCACCCACAAGTGCCACCCAACCCCAAGGTTCTCAAAGCGACGCCTTCAAGAAGGGAACGGTGCCGTGAGCGCCGCCGCCGCCCGGAAAACCTAGGGGAATGTGAAGTGAGGAGATTAGTCCATACCGACGCCTCCAAGGAGGGAACCGACACCCTCAGGCGTCGCCGTCTGGCTACGTGAAGTGAGGATGAAGTTGCATACCAGTATCCCTCTTACGTGTGGACTGGATACGGAGGTTGCAGACCAGCGCGGGGTGTTTGTGATGCGTTTCAGACGTATGGTTGGTTGACAATTTTACGTCCGGACACTGACCGAAGAGGCCGCCCGGGAGTTTGGGGCGGACATGGGGGCGTCCGGTTGTAGATGCTCTTACCACATATAGTGCCCTTCTACTCCCTCCGTCCGGAAATACTTGTTATCAAAATGAATAAAAGGGGATGTATCTAGATGACAAGTATTTTCAGACGAGGGAGTATGTACTAGCAAGTTTGCTGGGTAGAGAGCTGGGGCAGACCAGATCATATTCATAGCAGTGCATGCTACTACTGAATTTGTTCCCCCAAGGTAAGCAAATGATATCTTGGCGGTTGACAGATCCATCCCCAAACTAAAAGGGCAAGGCAAGAAATTGCAGGAGAAAATTACAGAGTTGGTGACGGAGTTTTGGTGCCAAGAACATGGCGACTGATCTCTGATGGCTTGCCTTGGCAGCAAGCACCACCCATCGATCCATCCATCCATCCTTCGTAGCAGCAGGCACACATGGGCTAGCTCAGCTGGTATAGGGGTCTGTTGGGCTCCCTGCACCGCAGCAGCAAGTCATGGAGCTCCACACCCACACTCGCTCGCAGACCATGATACGGAGGGGGCAGAGACGCACGAGATGGCGAGTTTGGCATTGACAAAACGAGCAGCTGTAATAATTGTCGTGGCCTGCCTGGCCAAAGCCCGCCTGGTGTGATCATTTCAGCTCGGCTGAGCTGCACCTGCTTGGCACAGTCGTTATTTTTTTTTCCGACTTTTGCCTCCTTGGGTTCACAACTTTCAGTCCAAAGAAAATACATAGAGTCCGAAATAGTATTTCTTATTCTCTATGTATGCTTTGTTTACTTGGCTTAAGTGTTTTTATTTTGCTAAAGTGTAGTGGAAACCTTAGCTGTATAATAATGTTTGCTCGCTGCGTCCAAAATAAGTGACGTGGTTTCAAGCACGCTACCTTGTCTGTCCCACTGGCGCTGGAGCACGACGATCCCAACACAACACAAGACAACACAAGGCTGCAAATGCATGCATGCATGCCTGCGTGGCTGCGGGGCCACGCCCAAATTCTGGGAGTATGGAGTGCACGAACATTGGCATCAACAGGGGGGCTACAGCCTAGAGCACTGGAGCCAAGAGGAAAAGGCCAGCGTGGCAGCATTTCATTTCTTGCACCTGCGACGAATCCAAAGCGACATGTATGCTGCCTGTATGCATATGCATGGTACGACCCACAGGCAGGTAGAGATGCAAGGCGGCGCCCGATCCGCCCCGCTTCATAGTCAAAGTAAATCATCTCACTTATAATCTTTTCAGTTCAGCTTTAGTTCAGTTTGAACTAAATTCCTGTTTTGACGGGCTTATGCGGGATGCCCGCTTGCATCCCTAGGCAGGAACAAAACAGGCGGGCACGGCTCTTTGCTCCCAATTGTATCATCGCGGCAGGATGGACTGTAATTTGAATTGGGGAGTGGCTGTTGATCAGTTCACTGAAATTTTGAAGTTGTCAGTCGATTTCATTCCAACCGTCAGATGAAGATCCAACGTCCAGACATCATCTTCTACCTTTTTCTCTTCTTCCTCACCCAATCTTTCTCCAGCCGCCACCACGGACCACCGGCCCCACCGCCCGCGGCCAACGGCGCTCCCGCGCCGCCCCGCCCTCCCCAGAACCACCCCCACCGCCCCGGCCATCCCTCTAGGCCCCGCCGCAGCGAGTTTTTTCTCCCGCGACCCCCCATACCACCGCCGCACCACCGCCCCCACCACCGCCGTCCACCACCGCCCCACCCTGAACCCTAAGATACACACTGGGATAGCCTGCCGAACGAGCTTCTTCCTCCCCTCCGACGAGTTTCTTCCTCCTCTCTGGCTATTTCTCCATTCGAAGAAATCGACTGACCCAACTGCGAAAATTCAGTCAACTGAAATGCAGCTATTGCGTTTGAACTCAGCATCTACGGTGTTGCCGGATATTTGCGTTGGCCATCTAGGCACGTAGTTCCGCATGAATTGAAACCTATAGCAAGACTTGTATGGTGATTATTATGGTTCGCACGTGCATATGTTCTAGCATGATGAGCATCCATAACCTTTTCATGAAAAGTGTCCGCAAAAGAGAGAGAGAGAGAGAGTATTGCCTCCATTTAAAAAAAAACATGGTTGTGCATGCAAGATGCAAGATGTAATTTTTATTGTTTCTGGTGTTCATTGTAGTATCGCGATTGATGATGGGGCAACAAAAAATACATGTTTTGGCTGTAAAGACGGTGAATTTTTTTTTCCACGGGTAAAAAAAAAACGGTGATACCAGCAGAGCACAGTACTCTTGAGTAAACGGATCCACCAATGACTACCCTGGCGTGCAACGGTGCAAGGTGTTCGTTTGCAAGTGGACAAGGAGCAAAGCTGGTTTGGTACAGAATGGATTACATTTAGCAGTAACGTACCGGAGCACAGGGGACCACATGAATGAATCCGTATATGATCTTATGTAGAATTCCTAGCAAAACCCCTTCATTCCAAACCGGACGAAACACACGGCATTAGTGCCCGCAGGTCGCAGGACTACAAACCACGGAGGAGTGCAGGCCGTGCATACTACCACATCTCCATCTCCAGGGTTAAATGCCCCTCGGCGTTGGTGCCGTCGTGAGACATAAAACGCGCCTGCTGCCATGGCAGGGGAGGGGGAGGCAACAAAGTACACGCACAGCCACAGGGACAGCAAAACATTGGCACTTCCGCAGCAATAAAAGTCTGTCTCAGCGCTTGATCTACCAAGCCGGCCTTGTCCCCAGCAGGCACCAAAACCTGTAACGAAAACCTGTAGTGTACTTAACACCACCAAATCACACATGCAGGCACAGCCAGGGGTGGGTGGTAGGGATCAGGAGGGAAAATTGATAGATAGATCAAGAAGAATTCGTAGAAAATCTCCTGCAGGAGCACGGGGAGCACTGCGATATTTCGCATGGTTTCCATCTCTGTTCCCGCGGCAAACCCGAACCAATTTTGGATTGGTTGGCCACATGCTCCCCTGCCCCCCTGCACTCGTACACGGCCCCAAGAATGATTGATTGCTCGCTCGGGGCCGGGCAGGGCCAACCCGATGCGCAGGCCAAGGACTATCATCTGCTCCAAATGGAGAAACGGGGACAACCAAATTTTATTTTTCACCCTCCCGTTCCATCGCTCTCGCGCTCCCGAATTCTTGACAAGGATCTCTCTTCCCCTTTTCATTGTCTTTGTGGCTTGTGAGTGGTGAATTCACATCACCGGATCAGATCAGGCATAGGCGTGCATGCATGCATGCAGGCAGGCCACAGTAACAGCACCGACAGGAGCTGCAGATTAAGCATGCAGATCATGTCATGACTCGTCAACAGTGCGCCTGAAAGATACAAGACCTGGGGAGAGATTGCATCCCATGTTCTCTCTCTTTTTTCAGACTCCGCAGATTAGCCCAGGAAACTGAAGATAAATGGAGAAATTGTAAACAAGTCAGAATTACTTTCATACAACCTCTGCTGTCTGATCTGATCCATGACAACTCAAATGCTCAGCTCAACAGGTACTGCTAGACTTCAAGTCAGAGACACCAACCAAGGAGACGAAGAAGGGGAAGAAGAAGAAAAAAAAAACTAGGTCCAGGAAAAATAAATTGAAATTGAGTGGAGCTCAGTTCGGTTCGCCTATGTCCCCCCTCTCATGCTTGCTCCCCAACCTTATGATAAGATAAACAGCAAAAGGAAAAAAAAATTGGAGATGATGATAGACTCGAGTTTGTTTTTTGGTTCTCTTCTCTTCTCTCTGCTTCGATCGATCGCTCCGATGGAACAGTGAAATTAATGGCAATGCGGCTTACTAACGCTAGCAGAATCAGCAACCATGGCGCCGTTGGCAGACGCCAGGGTTAATTTCATCTTCTTTGTGCCGTCAGTCGAGCTTGAGCTCCCCATGCGCATGCGGGGAGCTCGGGCCGCGGTGGCCGGAAGGCCCGGGCTGCGACGGCGGCACTTGCATCGGCATTGACATGCCCAGCGGCATCGGCATTGACATCGCCAGCGGCATTGACTGTGACTGCGGCGGCGTAGGCGAGGTAGGGGGCTGCCTCGTGGCGAGGTTGTGCTTGTTGTTGTGCATCCAGACCTTGAGGACGCGGCGCTTGACGCCGATCTCCTGGCAAAAGTGCTGCACCATGGCGTCGTCAAGCTTCTGGAGACGCCACCCCACGTTCTCAGCGAACTCCAGCATGCGCCCCTTCTGCTCGGCGGTGAACTTGGTGCGGAAGCGCTTCTTAGACGAGGAGGAGCCGCCGCCGCCCGAGGCTAGCCCACCTCTGCCGTCGCCCATGATGCCGCCGCCGCCGCTGCCGTCCATCTCGTCCGACTCGGACGTCTGGATCATGTTCAGCGGCATGATGATCTGGTGGTGGTGTCCCAGCGGTGGGGGCGGCGGCGGAGGGAGAGCGCGTGCCGCGGCGTAGGCGCCGTAGTGGTCTGCGGTGACGAGGAGGCCCCCGCTGCTCTTGTGGTGGTGCGGCACGGAGGGGCCGAGCAGGCGGCGGACGGCATGGTGCCCGTAGCCGTAGCCGTGCGAGGCGCAGCTGTCGCCGTCGAAGTCGTCGAGCTCCTTGCGATGGAAATTGCGGTGGCAACCGCAGGCGGAGCACTTGAGCGCCTCCAGCGAGCCCTCCTCGCCGCTGGGCATGAACTCGCCGCACCCGTCGGTGGCGTTGCCGCCGATGGCCGCCGCGTGGTTCTTGAGGCACTCCCGGTACTTGACCGGCGGCCCTCCCGCTCCGACGGCAATGGCCGCCGCGCGCTTCTTCCCGGAGCTGTCCTCAGACACAGCAACGGGAGGCGACGGCATATCCTGCGCCTGGGACTGGGACTGGCCGTTGTGGTTGGCGTGGTCATGGTGGAGGTCCATGGCATGGTCGGCGACGGCGACGCCCCCGCCGCCGATGCCCCCGTAGGGCGAGGCGGCGGCGTGCATTGGGATCGGGAACTCGCCTCGGGGCACAGAAAGATCCATCCTCTCCTCCCTGTCCGGAAGGATGCTTCTCGCTGGTGCTGCTGACGCTGCTGCTTCTGTTCGCCTTCTCTGCAGCTGCACAATGGACACCATGAGAGAGAGAGCAAGAAAAGGCCAATGGCGCCTCCAACTCAACGCCAACAAAATTCAGTGTTTCTTGGGACTCTCAACACTAAAGAAAAGAAAAGAGAGAGGGGGTGGAGAACAAAAAGGAAGGTGATGTGAGAGAGAGAGAGAGAGAGGTGCATGGTGTGGTGTGGTGTGGGATCTTGGGGACCTTATCAAGAAGATACTAGCGGCACCACTTGCAAGCTCCAAGAGCACACATAATCTAGCCAGCTGCTCAATTACACCATACATAGATACATACAAACAAATAAATAAATGCAAAATACACAACAATATCCTGCTCCTGCCTAGCTTAGCCTCTACTTTGCTGGGCTCCTCCTCTGCCCATGCAAACAAGATTAGAAGAGAAAAGGGAAGGGGGAGAAGCTTTAGAAGATGGATAGCTGCTGTACTCACTCGCAACTAGATGCAGGAAGGATGGTAGGATGGATGATGAACAGTGGGGCTGTTCTTGGCAAGCAAAGCGAGTGAGGGGTTACTTCTCCCCTGGATGCGAGTTTTACTAGTTACTAGTACACCGCCACCGCTACTACTAGTACTAGTAGCAAGCAAGCGAGCTGCTAGGAGTGGTTTTTTTCTCTGTGGATGGACTAATGTATGGACCAGCCTTCCTTTGACCTCTCCTCTCTCCCCCCCTCCTCTCCCACACACCACCAAGGACTAAGAGCTAGCTAAGCAGAGGGGGAGGAGGAGGAGCTTCCTTCATGGACAGATGTTATGTGTTTATGTGTGTGATGGAGAGACCATCTGTGTTTTTTTTTCTTCTTCTTGTCCTGCACTGCACTGCTTGAACAGTGGAGGAGGAGAGAGAGAGAGAGGAGGGGAGGGGAGGGTGAGCAAGAAGAGACCAAAAGCAAACGAACCTCGGTGTTTGTCAAGGGCTAATCAAGAGGACAAGGAAGGAAGGAGCAAGGCCTCCAGCCTTTGCAGCTTCCACCATTGCGCTGCACTGAGGTGACTAGGCCGTCTACTCTAGGGTCTAGGGCCTTTCCTAAAGGCAGGCACACCCACAGCACAGAGCGGCAATACAAGGAAAATAATAGTGTAAAGTATGGAGACGGAGGATCTGTCTGTGCTGTGCTGTGCTTAGCCAGAGGAGCGAGCGAGAGAGAGAAGGGACAAGTGAAGGGAGCTTGGGCAGACGGCAAGGCAAGGCTAGGCTGTTTTCTTCTAGTGCTCGCTCGCCCTTGGTGTAAATAATAACCAAAAGGAAAAGAGATGTGTGTGAGGGAGGGAGAGATGGACTGATGGAGAGGAAATAATAGGTAGTGTGTGTCTGGCGCTTGCTTTGCTTGCACTATCAGGAAAGAAACCAGGCGTACTTCATAGGGGTGATGGAGGGTGAGAGAGCGAGGGGGTCGTGCTGTGTCAGAAGCAAGGCGAGGCGAGCCAGAGAGAGAAGGTGAAGGCGAAGGGAACAGCACCCGCATGCCTCCGCTCCACTGTGGCCGTGATTCCCTGCTTGCTTGTTTGTTTTTGACGCCCAAACGGACGATTTCTCTCTCATCATCGCTCTTGTCAGAGAGAGAGAGAGAGAGAGAGAGAGAGAGAGAGAGAGAGAGAGAGAGAGAGAGAGAGAGAGAGAGAGAGAGAGAGAGATTTCCCAAAGAACAGGGAGGAATGGATCGAGTTAGGTTAGGCGCTTGATCAATGCTCTCATGGGCTCTATATGCATTCACTCACAAGACCCTTGTGCTGCTGGCTTGGGTATTTAATTCTCGTGCATAAGCAAGCGCGGCATCAAATCCCATTGTCGGAAGATACCAATTCATCATGGACACTGATCTCCCCTGATCGCTGCTCATAACTGCTGCTGCCGCTAATTGGCTACGAACAGAGCTTGTTTCTTCACAAGTTCACATGGGAATTAAACGTCGCGCCAGCTACTAAGTAGCTCAAATGAGAAATAAAAATCGTCGCTATTTTTTATACTATCATCAGGAAGAGAGAAAACACAGGAAATGACAGGCGGAGACCCTACATGCATACATACAGACAGAGACTGCTTTGTGGTATCAAAATGTGCCACGCAATTAAGCACGATGCATGCAGGCAACAAAAAGGGAGGAGTATTAGCAGCCTCAGTCGTCAGGCTTTAGCAGAGAGCATATATAGTGGGTTTGTCTGTATCACACAGGATGCATCATTGTGCCCTAAGAGTTGACCACCACACCCCCACTGTCCTAATGATAACCCCCCATGACCAAACGGCTAACCGATCATCTGTCTTACGCTTGCTGGAAAATGTGCAAAAGATAAAAACAGCGCTCCGATTTGCAGGCCCTGAGCACAACACATGACACGCAGCTAGCTGTACTACAAGCAACCAACAACCCAGGTTAGTGGGGCAGTGTTAGGCCCTGTTTGGTTCATAAGTCTTAGGACTTTTTTTAGTCCCAACCTATAAGTCTCAAGTCCCTAATAAGTCCCTACCTGTTTGGTTCATGGGACTTAACATGGACTAAAAGACCATATTACAACTATAAGTCCCTATAAGTCCCTCCTTGAGAGTCTTATTTCATAACTCCCAAATGCCCACTTTAAGTCCCTATAAGTCCCTCCTGTTTGGTTTAGATGGGACTTAAAAAGACTTATTTAAGTCCCTACACCAATAAGTCCCTGTAACCAAACACCCTCTTAGTTTCAAGAGTAAACTTTCCCTTTTGGGCCAGCGCCACTGATTAGAGTGACAGTGTGTCCTAATCAAGCAATTCCTACAGTTAAATTACTACAGTAGTTGACTCCGCATCACCCACACACAGGCACAAGATGCCACCTCAGGGATTCTCTCCCGATCATTGCCCATCTGCATGATGATTTGAGCCAGCTACTGCTACTCCTAGCACACCTTGGGGAGTGCAAAGATATTACGACTGTCATCAGGCCCACGTAAACCCTAGCCTTGGATCCTGCAACTTTTTTTTCCTTGTCTGCTTGCTTGTCTAGAGGCTAGTGAGCAGTGATTGCGGTGTTGTCTTGTAGTAATAGCGCAACATTCCCCTACCTAAAGCGAAAATCTCTGCCAGGTCTTTCTTTAACAGCGCATGCACCTAGCAAGTTTGGATTAGGGCACATGATGGAATCTCACGGTTTGGGGATTAGATTATGATCGCATTGGCTTGGAGGAATTAGATTCCCTTTCCCCTGTGGGGAGAAAGGTCCTAATCGCTTCTTTTGGTGGTGAATATTATAAAGTGTGCTAAGCATGCAAAGTGCACGCAGAATGATCATCTTTAAGGTACAACAAACAAGACATCCTCCTTTTTCTTTCCTGTCAAACTGAATGTTCACCTAGATCACGAGGAATGTTCATCCTAGATATCGTCTTTCGAAACAATGTGAGGCTGGATCATCCAGGAATATCTCTCTGGCTCAAGGGAAAAAAGATTAAGATTCCTAGACCCTTACCTTTTTCTCATGATTTATTGTACGTTTTATTTTTTGCATTTCAACTTGTTTTCCCCCCTCCCAATCACTTTATTCTATCCGCTTTTATATATTCTGAGTTAAACTTCCACGCAAACGTCTTTTGACAATCTTGATGTATGATTCGAATTCTTATGATAGGAGGATGGGTTCCGGCGTACGATGTCAAGTTTAACTTGGCAAGCTATGGTTTAGGCTCCAACTCACTCTTATACGTACCTCTTTAAGCAGCACATAATGGTCTGAAGAATTGTTCTAAATCTCTAGTACCATTTATCTATGCCTCTCCCGACATAGTGAAGATCGAAGTCTTTCGTTACAACAATTTTTTTCCAGAGGGTTTTCACAAAAAGAAAAATCGTTCTTCATATTCGTCATACATTTTATTGCACTACGATTTGAAACAACCCTCCTATTTTGTTGTTTTATGGATTATTTGCATATCTTCATATTTTATATGGCTTTCGGATGCTGGTAAAAGGAGACATGAATACCTACCGGCATGTACACGGTGTATATTTAAAAGCATTTGTTTTTGACATCTTTGTGTTGGGAGAATATCAATCACTTTTTTTGTTTATTTCGGGATGGTACCGAGCTTGTTGACTTATGTCATGTGATGGGTCTAAGAAAAGGACTTGCGGTATGTTCGCCACCCTGCTTTGACTTAATAAACATAATTCACGTCCGCCTACAAGTATTACGAATACTGTTGGCCAGTTCCTAGCTGGGATGAACCCCAAGCTTATTGTGACACAATTTGGAAGTTCTACGGTAAAGATTTTGTTATACGATTATGTCTTAATAGGAAACAGAGTTTTTTTTCTGGCAGTGGATATGTGTGTGAGGCTCACCTTAGGGTAGGGTGGCATGAGACTGGTTTCTAGGTGTTGCCACTTGAAGATGGTGCACCTATATTTAACTAATTTGGATGATGGTCAGTGACAAGATTAGTGGAGCATAAGTTGCCACTTGAAGACTGGTTTCTTGGACTTGGTGATGTCACAGACACTTGGTAATAAGGAAATGGCTTTTTGAATCAATCAATAGAGATGCCAGGCTCTTTTTTCCCCTCTTTTAGAAAAGAAATGTCGAGTTATGGTCGAACTGGGCCTGTATTATTGCTGGAAGGCCTTAGCAGCAGAAGGCCGAATCTTGAACTGCATTCTGCGAGGACTGGTACCCCTAAAACAAACTCTACGAGGACTGGCCCAAGACAGGCTCTAGTTGCGGCAACAACAACAAAAAAAACTTTTTTGATGTGTAGCGATTTACCTAAAAAAACACAAACACTTGATGTTCCGAAAAAAGCCTAAAAAACTGGATGTAGTGTAACATCCTTGAAAAAAAATCCTTTTCACTTATTCATTTTGAGTGACAACGGATTTATGTATGTTTTTTCTTGCTGCTCGACAAATAACATGAAGTTTTTTACTATTTGTGCACCAAAATCAGCGTTCGAAACCCGGAAACAAGAAGACCGATAAAAGAAAGAGGACGGAGCTGCATGCTTGGAGACTAGATTTGAAACTCGGGAAGACTGATAAAAAACCCAGCACGCACCACATAGCACTTCCTAATATTGATAAATGTACTGTCATAGTAATAGACAGTGGTACTCTTCAGAGAATAGGAGATGATGTTATTTCACGGAGGGAGTATTTATTTTTGTGTGCCTGCATGATTTCGTGGATACGAGTACAAAATAATGTTTTGTCCATGACGGACAGTAATTCATACTCCTGTAGTCCTGTGCGCCTACTAACTCGAAAACATCTGAACATGAACATGCGGGAGTACCGAAGGCCAGTGGTCGCCATGTGTTTCTGCACGACACGGCCAGCGCGCACTTTGGAATTTCAGAGCTACTGTCCTGCTACTGGACCATATAGATGGAGCGAGTGAGTGATCAGCCATTCGACCAACCGACCGATACGATATGCAGCTGGAGTGCTGGGTGCCTCTGGTATACCCCTTTTTCTTTTTTTTATGTGGCATAGTATAATTTATATTTTTACTAATCAAATTGATGGGTATAATTGGAGTCGATTAGAGTCAAAACAGAAGGGCTTGTATATACTGAAACAGAGGAAGAACGTGATTACACATTGCTATTTTCATACTAAAGTAGCTGATGTACTGCTAGAGAGAATAGCGCCCAATGATATATTTTTGTTAAAGAGTACTATTTTTTCCTGCTTGCCAATATTTACTATAGGTTTAAATATATTTCCTAGTATTACAATTGTCCCCACAAAATCTTTTAATAACTGTACTGGTTAAATGCGAAAATTGCGGTGGGTTAGGGGTGGGGGTGGGGGGGTGGGGGGGGGGTAAACTTAGCTTAAAGAACCAATATATTCCATAGTTTGTTTCTTGACTGTCAATTGTTATACGAGTTCTTAGCTTAAAGAGCCCTTCAACATGGATTATGTTCTACTTCTACTTTGTTTTCTCACATAAGAACAATATATTTTCCCTCAAAAAAGGGAAAAAAAATACTCTTCTTTTCCACTTCGTGTTCTCCAAATCGCTAAGATGCTAATACGGCAAGTAATGGACATTATGTTCATCCAAATCAGATTAGGAATCGTCATAGAATAAAAGGGGCATATTTAGGCATGACCTCGGAGTACTTGATCTAAAACGTTAATTACTTTCACATGAGAACTTCTATTTATTGTTCACTCTTGTGAGTAGATAATATGAAAAGAAATACTACCAATTTTTTTATGAAGGATTTGATGCATGATAGAAAATATAGGATAGTAATTTGATACATACAAACATAAATGAGCTCTATGTAGAATACGACGATTTAACTTCTTTTCAGTAAGTGCAAAACTTATATTCATATAACCAATAACAAAACAAATCTCGAACAATATTTCAAAAACACAAGAAAAAGATATGCTGAAATGAAAAAGTATCTAGAAATCATTAATTTCTTACCTTCAAACTATGAAGAAAGATGTCCTATGACGGTGTCAAAGCGCCATCACCTTCCATATCCTCCTACAAAATCATGACAACAAATCACAAATGAGAGAAAACAATAAGCGCATACAAACAAGTTATACTCAAAGTCTCCAATCCATAGAACTATGACAGAACATATATGTGATAAGACACTAAGTGCATCAATCTTTTCACATATCAGTAGAAAACATAAAATCGAGATCTAGATTGTACCGGCCTACCACTTGCAACAAAAACCTGAAAGAGCATAAGAGATGACCAAGCTTACTTTCCTATGGTTGTAGTTAATTGGAGAACAATATCTAATTTAAAGGAGAGGAATGGAAAATATAAATACTAGTTGGCGGATGGGGTGTTGTGGAGGTTCATCCGGAGGCTCTATAGCTACCAAGAGAAACACTCGCTCTAATTGCGCTCTAATTACACATTGTACTCAAGATCGGCAAATAGCGCCAAGTAGTTTTGAAGATCAACACCTAGCATGGTCATTTGCTAGTTGGCATGCGTCAAGTAATAACTTTAGCACAATTAATGAGTCAATGGAGATGTTTAGGGATGTTGTTTGATACATGTTAATCGATAGACTATCAATTGCCACACCATCACATCCACAAGTTTGTGTCAACATGAATATGCATATTTACTTTGGATAGCAAAGCCCTTCAAATATGCTAATACGGGGCAAGTATTAGACACTGTACTCACCCAACTCAGATTAAGGATCAGTCATAGAATGAACTAGACATATTTTGAATGACCTCAGAGTACTTAACCTAAAAGGTTAATTACCTCCACACGAGAAGAACATCAATTCATTGTTCACGTTTGTGAATAGATAATACGAAAGGAAACATCAAATTGTGTATGAATGGTTTGATGCATAATAGAGAGACATATGATAGCAATTTGATATAAACAAACCTAAATGCATTTGGAACATGGTAGTTTACCTTATTTTCAAGAAGCGCAGAACTTTTACTCATATACCCAAGAACAGAACAGATCTCAAAGTAATATTCCAGGAACACAAGGAAAAGAGATATGCTAAAACGAAAAAGTATCTAAAAATCATTAAGTTCCTACCTCCAAACTCAGAATGAATATGTCCTATCACAGTGTCAAAGCGCCTTCACGTTCCCTATCCTCCTACAAAATTATCAACATATCAAAAATGAGAGAAGACAATAAGCAGACACAAACAAGTTGTACTTAAAGTCTCCAAATTCATAGAACTATGACATATCATATATGTGATAACACAGTATGTGGATACAATCTTCTTAGATATCAATAGAAACCTGGAGATCTAGACCTAGGCTGCACTGCCCTACCACTTGCAATAAAATCCTGAAAGGGCATAAAAGATAACAAACCTTACTTTCCTATGGGTGTGGCTAATTGGAGAACAATGTCTAGTATGAACGCGAGTAAGGTATTACTTAAATACTAGTTGGGGGATGGGGTTGTTGAGGAGAAACGCTCGCTCTAATTGCGCTGTAATTGCGCGTTATACTCGAGACCAGCACGTACCGCCAAGTGGTATTGAATATCAACACCTGTCATTGTTATTTGCTAGTTGGCATGCATCAACTAATAATTTTAGCACAATTAATGAGTCAATGGACCACGTTTAGGGACGTCGTTTGGTACATCTTACTCGATAGACGATCAATTGCCACCCATCACATCCACACGACTTGTGTCAACATGGATGTGCATTTCCACATTATGTCAAAGCTAAAAAACATTCAATCATGAACACTACTTGAAACTATGATTTTACTCAAGCCATATACCCTAGCACAAATAGAAAAAAATCATAGGGGAATACTTTACCTTCGGCTTGCCCTAAGTAAAGAAGCTGAAAGCACAAATGCTCCCTGGGTGATTTTGGTAATTTATGTCAACATATCTCTTGTTGGACTAATACTTTTATCTAGTATATTTCAGATAAATCCAACAGTGGAGTGGCATGGACAAGAGGATGTGGAACCCTTCAAGATGCTAAGGACAAAGGATTGGCTCAAGCTCTAAAGCTCAAGACTCTACATTTTACTTTTAATGGTCCAAGATCATATTGAGTCCATAGGAAAGCCAATACTATTAAAAGGGGATGAGGTGTTTCTTAATGGCTTGCTTGCTCTCATGATGCTTACGATATGCTCCAAAGCCTCAACCACTTTCTCATATCCACATATGTCCCAAACCAAAAGTCAAACTCGGCCCCACCGAGTTGATCCATCCGACACCACCGAGTTCATTTGACATAGCCACTGCTAGAAACCCTAGTCATTTCGGTCTCACCGATAGGGATCTCGGTCTCACCGAGATGGGATTGCAAACTCTCTGTTTCCCTTCGTAACGTTTCGGTCCAACCGAGATGAACCGATCGGTCACACCGAGTTCGCAATGCAAACTCCCTGTTTCCCTTTCGTAACGTTTAGGTTACACCGAGATGAGCGAATCGGTCCCACCGAGTTTGCCTGGCCAACTCTCTGGTTAGCTTATTACCAAAGTCGGTCCTACCAAGTTTGTGTAATCGGTCTCACCCAGATTGCGTTATTCCCTAATCCTAATGATATCGGTCCCACCAAGTTGACATGTCGGTCCCACCGAAATTCCTAACAGTCACATTATGAACTAAATCGGTCCGACCGAGTTTTCTGATTTGGTCCCACCGAGTTTGGTAAAGTGTGTGTTATGTTAGATTTTTTGTGGAGGCTATATATACCCCTCCACCCTCTCCTCATTCATGAGGGAAGCCATCAGAGCGTGCCTACACTTCCACTACTTATTTTCTGAGAGAACCACCTACTCATGTGTTGAGAACAAGATATTCCAATCCAACCATATGAATTTTGATCTCTAGCCTTCCCCAAGTTGCTTTCCACTCAAATCATCTTTCCACCAAATCCAATCCTATGATAGAGAGTTGAGTGTTGGAGAGACTATCATTTGAAGCACAAGAGCAAGGAGTTCATCATCAACACACCATCTATTACCTTTTGGAGAGTGGTGTCTCCTAGATTGGATATGTGTCACTTGGGAGCCTCCGACAAGATTATGGAGTTGAACCAAGGAGTTTGTAAGGGCAAGGGGATCGCCTACTTCGTGAAGATCTACCCTAGCGAGGCAAGTCCTTCGTGGGCGATGGCCGTGGTGGGATAGACAAGGTTGCTTCTTCATGGACTCTTCGTGGACTCGCGCAACCGTTACCCTTCGTGGTTCTCCATCAACGTGGATGTACGATAGCACCACCTATCGGAACCACACCAAAAACATCCGTGTCTCCAATTGCATTTGCACACTCCAATCCCATCCCTTTACTTTCTTTCAAGTTTCATACTTTACTTTCCGCTGCTAATATACTCTTTGCATGCTTGCTTGATTTGTATTGTGATTGCTTGAAATTGTGCTAATCTATCACCTCAACTTGAAAAAGTTAAAAACTGCCAACTTTATTTGTTGAGGGTCTAATCACCCCCCTCTAGACACCTCTTCTCGATCCTTTCAATTGGTATTAGATCTTTGGTCTCCATTGCTTTGGTTTAATCACCATTGGAGGAAGATGGATGAGTCTACGTTGGGGAGTCTTAGACATAGAGTACATATACTTGATGGAGAGTACTTTCATGAGTGAAAAAATGAGATGCTTGTGATTTTCAATGAATATCATTTAAAGAAGTACATTACTATCCCTTGTGCACCTCATATTGATCCTATGCATCCTACCCTTGATGAGTCCATTGACATGATTTGCAATCTTAGAACTGTTAATCTTATCACTAGAGGTTTGCCTAGAAACTTGATTGGTTGCTTGCCTACTCTTGATTGTGCCTACACTATATGGAGATTTCTTGAGGAAAGGTTTCCAAACTATTCCTTGCAAAACTTAGATGAAATTCTTCATAAGTCTATTGCTTTGAGTAAGATGAATTCCAATGATCCTAAGTTTGGTGATTGCCTATTTGAGCTTACAAATCTTATGCGTGCCAAAGGAGATGTAGGAATCATTAGCAATATTATTTCCGAAGCTATTAGAATTCATGAAGATGAACATTGTCAAAATCATATATCTAATGAATCACTCTCTCTAGGAAATGATCGTTCGCAAGATGATGTTGAACATGGATACTATGATGAGGATGATGATAGTGACTATGATCTTGATGATGCAATGAGATGCTTTGGTCTTATGGCTAATCTTCACGGCTACATGGCTGGAGGAAAGGAATGGGCCCTTGATAGTGGATGTACCAATCACATGACCGAAGACAAGGATATGTTTCGTGAGCTTGCTGAAAACAACGGCCCTCAAAAGTATGTCACTTTCGATGATAAATCAAAGGGTAAGGTGGTTGGCCTCGGTAAGGTGGCCATCTCACATGATAGCTCCATACAAAATGTCATGCTTGTTGAATCTCTTGGCTATAATTTACTTTTGGTATCTAGACTTGCTGATTTCGGTTTCAATGCCCTATTTACCAAAGTAGATTGCCAAGTGTTTCGTAGAGATAATCATAAAATGGTCTTTACCAGTATACGTAGAGGTGATCTATACATTGTTGATTTCACTAAAAAGGCTCAACCTAGAACTTGCTTAATTGCTAAATCTTCTAAAGGCTGGTTGTGGCATAGAAGGTTGTGGCATAGAAGGTTGTCAAGCTTATTAAAGGTGATCATATCCTTGGAATAAAAGATGTTATATTTGACAAGGATAGACTTTGCAGCGCTTGTCAAGCAGGTAAACAAGTTGGAGGAAGCCACCCCGTGAAGAACATCATGAGCACAAGGAGACCGCTCGAGCTACTTCACATGGATCTTTTCGGTCCCAACGCTTACAAAAGTCTTGGTGGAAACTCATTTGGTCTAGTTATAGTTGATGATTTTTCAAGATTTACGTGGGTGTTCTTTCTTGATGATAAATCGCAGGTCCAAAAGATCTTCAAAAACTTCACTAGGAAGGCCCAAAATCAATTTGAAGTAAAGATCAAGAAGGTTTGCAGCGACAATGGAACGGAGTTCAAGAATGCCAATGTGGACACCTTTCTTGATGAAGAAGGTATCTCACACGAGTTCTCGGCTACGTACACACCTCAACAAAATGGAGTTGTTGAGAGGAAGAACCGAACACTCATCGAAATGGCGAGAACGATGCTTGATGAGTACAAGACGCCAAAGCACTTTTGGGCGGAAGCGGTTGAGACAGCTTGTCATGCAACAAATCGCTTGTATCTCCACAAGCTACTCGACAAGACGGCATACGAGCTTTTCACCGGTAACAAACCCCAAGTTGGATACTTTCGAGTATTCGGCTCAAAGTGCTACATTCTTGATAAGCATCATCGTTCTAAATTTGCTCCTAAATATCAGGAGGGTTTCCTACTTGGTTATGGCTCAAACTCTCACACTTACCGTGTCTACAACAATTTCACCCGAAAGGTTGAAGAGACGGTAGATGTGAAGTTTGATGAATCTAGCGGCTCGCAAATAGAGCAATTGCCAATTGATGTAGGAGACAAAGACCCTTCGGAAGCAATCCAAGACTTGCCTATTGGCAAGATCTGTCCAACGGAGGTGAAGGAGAGTACCTCGTCCATCCAAGTGGAAGCTTCTACCTCACGCCAAGGTGAAATAAGAGTTGACATGGAAGCATCCACAAGTGGGACACACCATGATGAAGAAAACGAGGAAGTACACCAAGATGAACCTCAACAACCTCCTTCTCCACCACGAGAAGAGAACGACAACATCAACAATGAAGAAGGCCAAGAAGAGGAACGAGATGATGAAGATGATGTTCCACCCCGATCAAGACAAAGGCTCTCACGAGTTCGAGCAAGAGTCGCCAGAGACCATCCCGTCGAGCACATCTACAATGATATCCAAACCGGGAGAATCACCCGCTCTAAAACTCATTTGGCTAATTTTTGTGAACACTATCCATTCATCTCTAGCATTGAACCCATGAAGGTTGAAGAAGCATTGGAAGATCCAGATTGGATAAATGCCATGCATGAAGAGCTACACAACTTTGAGAGAAACCAAGTGTGGATGTTGGTCGAGAAGCCCGACAACAACCACAACATCATCGGTACCAAATGGGTGTTTCGCAACAAGCAAAATGAAGATGGACAAGTCGTTCGCAACAAAGCACGTCTCGTCGCCCAAGGCTACACTAAAGTCGAAGGTATGGACTATGGTGAGACATATGCCCCCGTTGCTAGACTTGAGTCCATTCGCATATTACTTGCCTATGTAATCACCATGATATCACTTTGTACCAAGTGGACATTAAAAGTGCTTTTCTAAATGGTGAAATTGAGGAGGAAGTTTATGTTAAACAACCTCAATCATGTTTACAAACTTCACAAAGCATTTTATGGTCTTAAACAAGCTCCTAGAGCATGGTATAAATGCTTGACCAAGTTCCTCATTGAAAAAGGCTTTGAGATTGGAAAATTGATTCTACTCTTTTCAATAAAAGGGTTAATGGAGAATTATTTGTATGCCAAATTTATGTTGATGATATTATATTTGGATCAACTAACCCTCATTTTAGTGAGAAGTTTGGGAAGCTTATGTCGGAGAAGTTTGAGATGTCTATGATGAGTGAACTCAAGTTCTTTGTGGGTTTGCAAACCAAGAAAACTAAGGAAGGAACCTTTGTTTCTCAAACAAAGTATACCAAGGACTTATTCAAGAAGTTCAATATGCAAGAATGCAAAGGTATGAGTACACCGATGCCTACTAGTGGACATCTTGACTTGACTAAAGATGGAGAACCCGTTGATCAAAAAGTTTATCGCTCTATGATTGGTTCATTGTTATATCTATGTGCCTCTCTTCCCGATATCATGCTAAGTGTGTGCATGTGTGCATGGTATCAAGCAGCTCCAAAAGAATGTCATCTTAAGGTTGTGAAAAGGATATTGAGATACTTAATACATACACCAAATTTTGGCATTTGGTATCCAAAGAGGGCCTCTTTTAATCTTGTTGGCCACTCCGACCCGGACTATGCTGGTGACAAGGTTGATAGAAAGTCCACTTTGGGTACTTGCCAATTTCTTGGTAGATCTCTTGTGTCTTGGTCCTCCAAGGAACAAAACTCGGTATCCTTACCCACCACCGAAGCGGAATACATTGCCGCTGGGTCATGTTGTGCTCAATTACTTTGGATGACCCAAACTCTTAAAGATTATGGGATATATGTGAAACATGTTCCATTGCTTTGTGACAATCAAAGTGTTATTAAGATTGCTCATAATCTCATGCAACATTCTCAAACTAAGCATATTGGAGTTCGTCATCATTTTATTCGAGATCATGTTGCTAAGGGAGATATCAACCTTAAGCATGTCCGTACCGATAAGCAATTGGCGGATATATTCACTAAACCACTTGATGAGAAAGTGTTTTGTAGGTTGAGCGATGAATTGAACATCATTGATGCTTCAAACTTGGAGTAGGAACTTCATTTGGATACATGCAAGGCATGAGCCCTTAAGAAATCCATGATATTTCTCTTATGATGATTATCATGTATCATGGATATATTTGCACCCTTGCATGTTATCTAACCCTTGTAGGTACTTGGATGAACCTAAATCTATGAGACTGCAACTCACTCACATCTTGAGCAATCTCTACATCACCAAGTCTCTACAATCCGGTGGTTGAAGACAAGGAAGCATGAAACCCTTCAACATATCCTTTGACAATTTCTATATGTCAAATTTCTTTTGGTATCATATTTCATGATTGTCATTTTGGATACACAAATGCTATTCCTTGCAAGATTAACTCATGTAGGTAGATAAACTCAAATTCCAAGTGGAGCTCCCAACTCTTGATGAGCTACATCAACCTTGAGCATCCCAAACAAGTTCAACTACATGATCAAGATCACCACCACCACCCAAGGTATGTTATTCCATCTTAGAGAAGCTTTACCCCAAGTCTTGGGGTCAAAGTAACTCAACAAGATGTGAATACATCAAAATGCTTAAACGAAAAATGGCAACCCCATTTTGAGCTTAAACGATGAGTATGACCTATGATCAAGTGTCTTCACTTGACTCCTAAGTCAATATACTCTAACATAGGTGACTTTGTCGCCGACCATTTCTAGATGAAGTTCTCTAGTGTTTCTCCGTGCTCTTGCATTTGTCTCACGCATATTTGTTTCCCCTTTCAAAAAAAACTTCATCTAGATTTCTTTTCTTTTCTCTGTTATTCTCTGCATTTTCCCTGCATCTAATTCATTGCAAATCATTCAGTTAATTCCCTGCAAGTCTTTGTGAGATTTTATTTTCCTAGTGAGCTGTGATGACTAGTGTTTTCTTTGTAATGAACTCGGACACACCGGTTTGTCTCTTTTGGTCAAACCGAATCTTTTCGGTACCATCAAAGAAAACAACTCGGTGTAGCCAATTTCAAGGCTGAGAAAACAACTTGTCATTTGCTTCCTGCACATTTTGTTCCAGCTCCACTTGATGATTCTTATCCTCTACCAGCACCTTATTTTCCCCTGCTACTTTGCCATTTGACTCAAGGACCAATCCTATTTTGACTCACACTCTAGAGAAGACCCTTCTTGGAAATTAATGTCAAAGGGGGGAGAGAGTTCACATCAAAGCTTAATCATATCAAAAGGGGGAAAGAGAGATGAATTATCACATCAAAGAGAGACCCCAAATGCTTGGTATTCAAAGAGGAGAGAAGTCACATTTCTTTTAGAGGGGAAAGACATGTTCATGTTGTTTGTGTGTTTGCTTTGCTCTGATTTTCTATTCCCTATCTTCTCCCAATATCCCACATAAGTTTCAGGGGGGAGCAAGACATCTAAGGGAAGGAAATCTTCAAATTCATTGCATATCTTTGACTTTGGGGACATGTCTATACTCAAATAGAGTACCTAGTACTCACTCTCTACATATCATCCCAATCTTGGTACTCTTGTGGTTTGCTGCTCTTGCTTTGTTTAGTAGATGTTTTTGTGTTATCTAACCTTGTTTACTCAGGTTCATCTCTTCCAAAGCTAGCTCAAGACCATAAGGTAAGTATATGCATCACACTCATGTACATGAGGATCTCTTGCTGATGTACATATTGTTTGCAAGAAGGACTCATGAGCATGAAGGTACATTCTCTTAATTCACATCATTTGCTCTGATTCATATAGCCAAGATACATATAATTCATTGCTTGCTCTGTCATGATTATGCACTCACATGCTCTTATGTTCCATATTCACATGATTGCATACATGTAGGGGGAGCTTATGCATGTTATATGTCATTCCAAAGCTTTACTTGCATTTCTCTATATCTTTATCTAAAGCTTTGATGTATGTTGTCATCAATTACCAAAAAGTGGGAGCTTGAAAGCACAAGTGCTCCCTGGGTGATTTTGGTAATTTATGTCAACATATCTCTTGTTGGACTAATACTTTTATCTTGTATATTTCAGATAAGTCCAACAGTGGACTGGCATGGACAAGAGGATGTGGAACCCCTTCAAGATGCTAAGGACAAAGGATTGGATCAAGCTCTAAAGCTCAAGACTCTACATTTTACTTTTAATGGTCCAATATCACATTGAGTCCATAGGAAAGCCAATACTATTAAAAGGGGATGAGGTGTTGCTTAATGGCTTGCTTGCTCTCATGATGCTTAATGATATGCTCCAAAGCCCTCAACCACTTTCTCATATCCACATATGTCCCAAACCAAAAGTCAAACTCGGCCCCACCGAGTTGATCCATCCGGCACCACCGAGTTCATTTGACATAGCCACTGCCAGAAACCCTAGTCATTTCGGTCTCACCAATAGGGATCTCGGTCTCACCGAGATGGGATTGCAAACTCTTTGTTTCCCTTCGTAACGTTTTGGTCCAACCGAGATGAACCAATCGGTCACACCGAGTTTGCAATGCAAACTCCCTGTTTCCCTTTTGTAACGTTTCAGTCGCACCGAGATGAGCGAATCGGTCCCACCGAGTTTGCCTGACCAACTCTCTGGTTAGCTTATTATCAAAGTCGGTCCCACCGAGTTTGTGTAATCGGTCTCACCGAGATTACATTATGCCCTAACCCTAATGATATCGGTCCCACTGAGTTGACATGTCAGTCCCACCGAAATTCCTAACGGTCACATTATGAACTAAATCGGTCCGACCTAGTTTTCTGATTCGGTCCCACCGAGTTTGGTAAAGTGTGTGTAACGGTTAGATTTTGTGTGGAAGCTATATATACCCCTCCACCGTCTCCTCATTCATGAGGAAAGCCATCAAAACGTGCCTACACTTCCACTACTCATTTTCTGAGAGAGAACCACTTACTCATGTGTTGAGACCAAGATATTCCAATCCAACCATATGAATCTTGATCTCTAGCCTTCCCCAAGTTGCTTTCCGCTCAAATCATCTTTCCACCAAATCCAATCCTATGAGAGAGAGAGAGAGTTGAGTGTTGGGGAGACTATCATTTGAAGCACAAGAGCAAGGAGTTCATCATCAACACACCATCTATTACCTTTTGGAGAGTGGTGTCTCCTAGATTGGTTAGGTGTCACTTGGGAGCCTCCGAAAAGATTGTGGAGTTTAACCAAGGAGTTTGTAAGGGCAAGGAGATCACCTACTTCATGAAGATCTACCCTAGTGAGGCAAGTCCTTCATGGGCGATGGCCATGGTGGGATAGACAAGGTTGCTTCTTCATGGACCCTTCGTGGGTAGAGCCCTCCGTGGACTCGCGCAACCATTACCCTTCGTGGGTTGAAGTCTCCATCAATGTGGATGTACGATAGCACCACCTATCAGAACCACGCCAAAAACATCTGTGTCTCCAATTGCGTTTGCACACTCCAACCCCATCCCTTTACTTTCTTGCAAGTTTCATGCTTTACTTTCTGCTGCTCATATACTCTTTGCATGCTTGCTTGATTTGTATTGTGATTGCTTGAAATTGTGCTAATCTATCACCTCAACTTGAAAAACTTAAAAACTACCAACTTTATTTGTTGAGGTTCTAATCACCCCTCCTCTAGATGTAGTATAAATAGGGAAAGACTCTTCCCCTAGGGTGTATGTGACAAGTTGTAGGGAAAGTTTCTTTACCTAGGGGCACCAACACTAGGGAAAGATTGTAGGGTCGATCTAAATTGTTGACGAGGATATGACATCCAGGCAGGCCAGACAGGCGTAGGGCTAGCCACATTGTCCACCAAGGTGCTGAGTCAACCACCTGGGCATAAGTGCTAGTTGGGCACCACATGAACTTGGGTGACTCAAAAACGGGTAGCCATCCTCGCACAACATGATCTAGTTAAACCATAGGACACGATCCCATGAGTAGTCCGACCCGAGTTCGATCGAGTATATAAGGCAAGCTAGGGGCCCTCTTGGACCAAGACACAACATTCTAGATCCATCTACCCTAGGGTTTTACCTACTCTTTGTTGGGCACTATCATAGACGAGACCTTGTAGCACAATAAATGCATCTCTCTAGCGATCTTCCTAATAGTACTTATCCATCTACTACTAGCTATAGGATAAATTATATCTGCCTCCTTTCTAAGGAACACAATGAACATGACTTACCCATCTACTATGAGCTATGGGATAAATAATACCTGCCTCCAAAATCTTTAATATTTCATTTCTTACAACTTCCTTCATCTTAGGATTTAAGAGGCATTGATGATCAACAACGGGTTTAGCATCTGGCTCCATATGGATTTTGTGTTTACACATAGTTGGACTAATGCCCTTGAGATCATCTAGTGTATATCCAACTTCAACACGATGTTTCCTTAGAGTCCTCAACAAGTTTTTCTCTTAGTGCACTAAAGGGTTAAAACTAATAATAACATGGTATATTTTTTTTCATCAAGATAAGCATATTTCAATGTATGAGGGAGTTTCTTTAATTCAAACACAGGATCACCTTTAGGTGGAGGACTGTCTCCCAAAATTTCAACATGCAAATTATGTTTAAGAACAGGCTCTCGCCTAAAGAATATTTCATCTACTTCCTCATGGCCATTCATATGCATATCATCTCATGACCTAATAAATATTGCTACAAAGGATTAGTAGGAGGCACAACAATAAAGGCAAGACCAATGATAACAGCTTCATTAGGAAAATCCTTATCATGATGTTGTTTGGAGAATTTAGAAAAATTAATGATACGTCCCAAAGGCCCAGGGGCGCGCCACCCCCCAGGGCACGCCTGGCAGGCTGGTGGGCCCGTGGCAGCTCCCAGAACGCTCACCCCAACTCCATAAGTACTTATTCACTAAGAAAAAATGGAGAGAAGGAATGATCGTGTTTTACGATACGGAGCCACCGCCACCTCCCGTTCTTCATTGGGAGGGCCGATCTGGAGTCCATTCCAGGCTCCCAAGAGGGGGGTTCGACCCCGTTGTCATCATCAACCTTCCCCCATCACCAATTTCATGATGCTCACCGTCAGGAGTGAGTAATTCCTTCATAGGCTTGCTGGACAGTGATGGGTTGGATGAGATTTATCATGCAGTTGAGTTAGTTTTGTTAGGGCTTGATCCCTAGTATCCACTATTTTCTGATATTATTATTGCTCTGACTTTGCTATGCTCAATGCTTATCACTAGGGCCCAAGTGCCATGATTTCAGATTTGAACCTATTATGTTTTCATGAATATAAGTGTGTTTTGGATCCTATCTTGCATGTTGTGTGCACCTATTATGTGTTATGATCCGCATACCCCAATGTGACAACAATTGGGATTCTTTCCGGTGATGGCCGTAGTATGAGGTGTTCATGTATTCACTAAGTGTTAATACTTTGTTCCGGTTCTCTATTAAAAGGAGACCTTAATATTCCTTAGATTTTCTTATGGACCCCGCTGCCATGGGAGGGTAGGAAAAAAGGTGTCATGCAAGTTCTTATTATAAGAACGTATGACTATATACGGAATACATGCCTACATTACATTGATGGATTGGAGCTATTGTGTATTGCTCTAGGTTGTGACTGTTGTATGATTAATGTCATCCAACACAAATATCCATCGCCGATCCAATGCCTACTCTTTTCTCATATTGATCTTTGCTAAGTTGCTACTATTATTGTTGTTACAATCATCACAAAATTGCTACTTTTACTGCTACTATCAAAATTATCAAACTACTGTGCTACTAAACACTTTGATGTAGAGAGATAATTTCCCATGTGTGGTTGAATTGACAACTCAACTGCTAAGGCTCATAGATATTCTTGGGATCCCCTTGTGTCGAATCAATAAATTTAGATGAAATACTACCCTCGAAGACTATCACGATCCCCTATACTTGTGGGTTATCAAGACCTTTTTCCGGCGCCGTTCCCGGGGAGCATAGCTCTATTATTGAGTTCACTTGGGATTTTACACTAGGAAGAATCTGAAAGACGCTAAGTCCAAGATCATACCCTCTAAGACGAGGGGAGGTAAGGAACTTCCATCTAGCTCCGCACTTGATTCACCTTCTATTTTAAGTACGCTTGCGACATCACCACTTGCTATTCATTCTGATATGTCGCAAGTAATTGATGATACTAGTTCTGCTATAAATAAAACTTGTGATGATTCTAGTACTTTGCTTGATGAACTATGCCACTAGGTGAACTTCTTGATGAACAACTTGCTAAAGCGAAAGAAACTGAGAATGCTGAAACTGATGAAAATTATGATTCACCTATTATGCCTTGCTCTCCTACTGGGGTTGAAATGCCTAAGATACCCGATGGTTATGTTATAGATGGGGAGACAACTAGAGAAGTTCTTGCTTGTAATGATATAGATGATGTTAAGAAATTACTGAGTATGCTGAAAGAAAAATCTATGATGGAGAGAATGAAATATGATCCTAAGTTTGCTACTTCTCCTATCTTTGTTACTGATAAGGATTACGATTTTTCTGACGATCCCGAGTTAATTATTTTGGTTGAATATGATACTTTTCATGGTTATGAAACTGAAACTGTTGTGGCACACCTTACCAAATTTAGGACAGTATAACTCACCTAATCCGAGCCCTCTCATACCCCTGCCATTTTTGGCTGTCATTTAGTGTCCGGGGCATCCCTGACCGTCAGATATTATTTAGGTCGTGAGTTGGGCCATTTGTCCTAAAGTGCTGCTATTTTGGAAGCTGAATCTAAGGCATGTGGTTAACTGGGCCTCCCTCCACCCAAAGCGACCCTTTGTAGCTCAATGAAATGTAGCCAATTTACAAACAAATTGTTCCCTTTGCCCCAAGAGAAAAATACAGTATTGCTAAAAAAAGAGAAAAATAGAGTAATACGTGATGCGCCTCTTCCTCTCGTCCCACGGGGCCGGTGGCAGTGAGTTGGCTTCCTACGCTCATGGCAGGCCTTCGATGTGTAGACGCCATTAGTAATGTCGCCACCCTCTTTATAAGTGGCACCAACCCGCCTCTCCTCCATTGGCGGGAGCAATGGATACCATGGAGACGCAGCGAGCAGCTAGTCCCGTGGCCAACGGCCACGGGGCGCGGGCGCAGCAGCGGCGGACCTCCACCATTGGCGAGAGCACTGCTTCCATGGAGATGAAGTGAGCAGTATGGTTTGCACCACCGACCAGGGGCGTAGGTGCAACGACGATGGCGATCTAATCAAGGCCCGTGGTTTCATGAGTCTATCTTCTTTTTGCAATATGTTTTACAGAAATGTTTCTTCTTATAGTGAAAAATATCAAGTGAGTTATCTTGTTCCTAAATCTAACGTCAACTCCTTTCTGCGAGCATAGTCTTAATATTTTTGAAAGAGTAATCTTGTAAGAAATAAGACCTAAGATTAATTCAGGAACGTTGGTATTATCAAGCCAATCAACAAAGAATTATTTGTTAACTATATAATTTCTTAGTGTTTCATGATTATTTTTGTATAAGATTGTATGTTCTAATTTTTAAACATAAGATCTCATGAACTACATAAACAGACTTATATTAGTTCACCACAATGAGTTATCATGTGCAAAAAATTGTGTTCTCATACAATGTATCTTGGTGTAAGTGCATCTACACTACAAAAAAAGACACATCCGTGACATTTTGGCCCGGACGAATTTTTTTTCTGTCATACTTATGACACTTCTATGACGATAATTGTGACAAGACCCGGTATCATCATAGATGTGGTGGGATCCTACTTCTATGACAAAAAATCATGATAGAAAATGGGCTTTTAGTCCTGGGCAGGCCGAAGACGCAGATGATACGTCTCCAACGTATCTATAATTTTTGATTGTTCCATGCTATTATATTACCTGTTTTGGATGTTTATGGGCTTTACTCTACACTTTTATATCATTTTTGGGACTAACCTACTAACCGAAGGCCCAGCCCGAATTGCTGTTTTTTTGCCTATTTCAGTGTTTCGAAGGAAAGGAATATCAAACAGAGTCCAAACGGAATGAAACCTTCAGGAGCGATCTTTTTGGAACAAACGCAATCCAGGAGACTTGGATTGGACGTCAAGAAGCGAACGAGGTGGCCACGAGGGTGCCCGGCGCGCCCTAAGGGGGTGGGCGTGCCCCCACCCTCATGGGCCCCTCGAGCGTCCATCGACCTACTTATTCCTCCTATATATATCCACGGACCCCAAAAACATGCAGGAGCACCACAAAAAACTATTTTCACCACCGCAACCTTATGTATCCGCGAGATCCCATCTTGGAGCCTTCGTCGGCACTCCGCCGGAGGGGGAATCGACCACGGAGGGCCTCTACACCATCTCCAAGGCCTCTCCGATGAGTTGTGAGTAGTTTACCACAGACCTTCAGGTCCATAGTTATTAGTTAGATGGCTTCTTCTCTCTCTTTGAATCTCAATACAAAGTTCTCCTTCCTCTTCTTGGAGATCTATTTGATGTAACTCTTTTTGCGGTGTGTTTGTCGAGATCCGATGAATTGTGGGTCTATGATCAAGTTTATCTATGAGAAATATTTGAATCTCCTCTGAATTCTTTTATGTATGATTGGTTATCTTCGCAAGTCTCTTCGAATTATCAGTTTTGTTTGTCCTGCTAGATTGATCTTTCTTGCAATGGTAGAAGTGCTTAGCTTTGGGTTCAATCTTGCGGTGTCCTTTCCCAGTGATAGTAGGGGCAGCAAGGCACATATTGTATTGTTTCCATCGAGGATAAAAAGATGGGGTTTATATCATATTGTTTGAGTTTATCCCTCTACATCATGTCATCTTGCTTAATGCATTACTCTGTTCTTATGAACTTAATACTCTAGATGCAGGCAGGAGTCGGTCGGTGTGTGGAGTAATAGTAGTAGATGCAGAATCGTTTCGGTCTACTTGTTGCGGACGTGATGCTATATATATACATGATCATGCCTAGATATTCTCATAACTATGCACTTTTCTATCAATTGCTCGACAGTAATTTGTTCACCTACCATAATAATTATGCTATCTTGAGAGAAGCCTCTAGTGAAACCTATGGCCCCCGGGTCTATCTTTTATCATACAAGTTTTCCATCTACTTTTATTTGCATCTTTTATTTTCCAATCTATATCATAAAAATACCAAAAATATTTATCTTATCTTATTATCTCTATCAGATCTCACTTTCGCAAGTTACCGTGAAGGGATTGACAACCCCTTTATCGCGTTGGTTGCGAGGTTCTTGTTTGTTTGTGTAGGTGCGTGGGACTTTTTAGGAGCCTCCTACTGGATTGATACCTTGGTTCTCAAAAGCTGAGGAAAATACTTATGCTACTTTGCTGCATCACCCTTTCCTCTTCAAGGGAAAAACCAATGCATGCTCAAGAGGTAGCAGCAGCTGCATGACATTCTTTGGGACGTGCATGACACAAAAAACCATGGTAGAAGCAAGGGAAAGGAAAATATCAGGGAGTTCCCGGTTACGGTGGGTGGTCGGGGGACGAGCGATGCGCGTTTCTCTTGTACACGTACACACGTGGGTGCGAGAGGCGTTGGGCTCTAACTGAACCCAATCAGCGATTGCACTAGCTACGTTACTGAACCCGAGCGATCAATCCCTTGTTGTTAACTGAACCCGAGTGATTCCTTCGCTACTGCTGCTAACTGAAGCCGATCAAACCCTGCTGCCTCCTTCCCTTGATGAACAGTGGGTGTTGTTGGGGGGTTTGGATGAACAGTTCCCGGTGGGGGTGGATGAACAGGACCCCATGGTGTTGCCTTTGGATGAACATGACCCCGATCGAGCCGGTTGGGGGTGGATGAACAGGACCCCGTGGAGGGCTGGATGAACAGGATGACCCCATGGAGGGCTGGATGTATAGGCTGGTTGAACAATAGCCGGTGGAGGGATGGATGAACAGTAGCCCATGGAGGGGTGGTTGAACAAGACCCCGTGGAGAGGGCTGGTTGAACAGTAGCTGGTGGAGGAGCGCACGGTGGAGGCTGGATGAATAGGAGCCCGTGGATGAACAGTCGCAGGTGGAGGCTGGAGGACGGTGGATGAACATTAGCCCCGTGGAGGCTGGAGGAGGTCGACGGTGGAGATGAACAGTATCCCGTGGAGTCCCGTTTTGCGGTACGCCACACCCCTCTCGATGAACATGACCCCTGTTTTGACCGTAGCGCTCCAACACAAGTCTGTTTCCTCCGTTTTGCGGTACAACACACCCCTCCCGATCAACAGGACCCCGCTTCGACCATAGGAGGTCCAAAAGAAGTCCGTTTCCTCTGTTTTGCGGTACGCCAAACCCCTCTCGATGAACAGGATCCTGTTTCGACCGTGGCCGGTCGAACACAAGGCCGTTTCCTCCGTTCTATGGTACGCCAGGCCTCGTTTCCATCGGCTATTCCATTGAAGCCCTCCCGACGAACACAACATATTCCGACCCGGTCGGTTGCCTCACGATGAACAGGACGTTGTTTCTCTGTTCCGACCCAGACGGTTCGCTGCCCATGAATAGGACGTCGCTGCTGCCGTCCGTTGCCTCTCCATGTACACAAGCCCTGGCCGTCCGTATATATATGCGCGAGTACGCGCTTGAGACCCCGCCCGTATGTACGTACGTTGCTGTATTTTCTTTCTTGCACACTGGCCGCTGTATGTACATGTACATGCTACGTGCGCGCCTCTACTACGACACGTGCCCTTCCTTTCACGGCCACGGTTCATCGCTGCAGCCTGCAGACAGACCGATCGTATGTACGTACACGTTCGCGACCAGAATGACAACACTACATAAGGTTCGATCAGGTGGGTCCCGACTGTCAGGCACTTACTTGCGTGCGAAGATGTAGCTGGTGGGTCCGAGCAGTCATGGGGCGAATCATTTTTTTTGCCTGTAATATGGACACACTTCCTTGCATGCGAAGATGTAGCTGGTAGGTCCTAGTAGTCAGGGGAAACACTTTTTTTGTGAAATATGGTGGCCCGTCCGGTGGGTCCATGCTGTCAGGTGGAGGAATCAATATTTTCCGCGTAATAAGGAGGCACTTCCTTGCTGCGGTCGTGGACCCAACTGTCAGCCTCTCCACGTATAGTACTCTTCCGATGGAAGTCAGTTGTTGACCACATTAACCATGCCGCACCAAGAGCACCAATGCGGTGGACGACGGTGAGGCCTAGGAAGGGGATGACACGGAGCTGGGGAAGACGCGGCAGTGGATGCCCATGTGGAGAGGAGTACGAGGGTTCACTGGTTCGGCTGCTGTGCGAGGCTATCGTCGCCGCAGAATAACATGGGGTGTGGGTGAGTGGAGGGATGGCCTGGCCAGCGATGGGAGTAGTAGGGGGCGGTGAGGCCTCCGCGGTAGCATAACCGGCCACGGGAGGCAGGAGCAGGCGGCACGACCGGCACTGCTTTGGGCGAGTTGAGCAAGAAGACTAGAGGTTGAAGAAGCACGCCGACAGTTGGATGGACATCATACGGTCACTGCAGCTAGAATCGTTTATATTGACTAAGTTGACAAAGCCCTTGGTACGTATCAACTTAGTAGGCCCACAGGTCATCTTCCGAAATGGTGCGCCCCAGATGTCAGGGGGAGGAATCATTTTTTGGGCGGGTGAAGCTAGAATATCCGAGATTTAAGAAGAAGCACAACATCCGTTGGATGGACATCCAACGGCCACTTATGCTAGAACCGTGTGTTGACTATAAGTTGACAAAGGCTTGCATATGCGTCAACTTTTTTTTGATGGGTTGTGTCAACTTAGTAAGCCCACAAGTGTGCGGCAGAGAACTTATAACCCATTTGAGATTTGTAAGAATGTGCAGCCCATTTTCGAATTCTAATGGAATTTAGTACAGCCCATTTACTGTTTGTTAAAAGTACAACCAATTTTCTAGCTAGGACAACGATTAATAATTTCAACCAACCATTCAAAACAGATTTCAATAAAATTTCCCACATTTTGATGGGATCCGAAATATTTTTATCCCAAAATTTATAGTCAGATTAAATAAAATTTCAATATAAATTTGTATTAGTAAAATCCAACGAAACATTGCACCGCAACAATTAATGAAATTAAAATTTTCAAAATCCAAAAATATATTTTATAAAGTAATTACGTGTTTGGTGCATTTTTTTGTAGTTACTGCCCAGTTTTTATAATTACATCCCATTTATTATTTCTTAAAGCCTATTTCCTTATTAAGCCTAATGCATCCCTCCTAGGAAAGATTTGCAGCCCAGTGGGGCGGAGAATAACAAGTTGACCTTGCCTGGGTATTCCTCAAAAAAAAGTATAGCTGGGCTGGATATCTGGCCTGGGCTAGACGGGCCACAACCCGCCAAGTTAATACCCTGCTCTCCTCTAAACAACAACGAAAACATCGCTCAAGAAAAACTCTGCAGTGCTCACACCTCAAAAACACAAATACTGCTCGAGCTACTTGGTCCCAGCTGTCGGCCACTCCTTGTGCTATTCTCTCGTTTATTGACTACATAGGTTGACAATGGTGTGGGACCGTGATGTCAGGAAACCAGGAGGAAGCAAAAAAATTTACAGTTGTATATAATAAGGAGACACTTGCGTACGTGCGGCTATGGCCCTGGTGGGTCCCCACTGTCATCCTCTCTAAGTAAAGTCATCTCCTCATTCCTCATGTCCGTTGACCATGTTGACAACGCGAAACGGTGGCGCCACGGTGAGTGCAACAACTCGAAGGACGACAGAGAGGGCCTCGCGGGCCCTACAGATGGTCTGATACAGCGCCCACTGCTCATTCGGAAAGCCAGGATCATAGGGCCACATGTCCGCGATAGCATTGTCATTCGCTTGTTCCCCGGTGCTCGTTGAGGAGACGAAGGTTGCAGCACAGGTCCTCCTGTGCTAGTAGCTCTTCCGCCATTAGGGCGTCGAAGTGCGGCCGCACCTGCTCTATGGTGAATACAACATGAACTGGCTTGGACAGTGGCACCGGCTCCTGGTCGGAAGCTAGGTCCATCGTATGATTGTCATCGCTCTGCTCGGCGAGCTCGCTAGCGAGCCAGCATGTCCAGCTACTGGGCTGACCCACTGCCAAGCACGGGTCTGACTGCCCTGGCCCATCCAGACCGCCTCCCTCGCCCGTGCGCGCTTTCCGCCCGAAACGGTCAGCGCCGCCCGCCCCGCTTCCTGGTGCAGGCAATTGCTTCGCCTTCAAACGACACAAGTGTCATCTGTCCGTCTGTCTACCACCCACATTAATGATATGTGGTTGCCTAGGCGGCTACTCCGGCGCCACACGTCTGTCTCTCCGTCGCCCACCATTTCTATATAAACTGCTGCGCCGGCCATGGCTGCAGTCATCCGCCTCCGTTCCCTTTATCCTGTCCACACCACTACTTCCCACCATGGCTTCCTCGCACTCCAATGCTCTTCGGGACGGGCGGACGATGAACCACAAGGAGATGGCAACCATTGGTGCCGACTGGCTGGCAGGCAGGCGGCCGGAGGATGATGATGTCCCAATGGAGAACATGGTAGTCGACGATCTAGCGCCAACCCCCTCTTCCGCGCCATCCTCGCCAGTGCATTGCACCATGACCATCGGCAAGGCCCGTGCCCAATACATGGACATGGTGAGGCAAAAGCGTGAGGAGCAGTTCCGGGAGGCGCATGCCGACGCCGCCTACAACCACCATCTCCTTCAGGAGTACCTGCAGGCAGAGAAGCAGATCACCGCGGAGCGGGCGAAGCAGGAGGCGATGCTTGACTCGTATCGCTCTGCCCGCGAGGGCCGCCTCAAGTGCTGGTGGTGCCGCATGCGGGTGGTGGAGGCTGCGGCTGCCTACAAAGAGGGTGATGAAGCAGGCGAGGCGCTGTTTGGCGAGACTGAGGACGAGACAGAGGACAATGCCGGCTCGGACGAGTCCCCACTCTGCTCACATCGACGAGGCCCTGCTCTGCCGAGGCCCCGCGGCGCCAACAACGAGGCAGAGGACACCCCCGGCTCCACCGAGGCCCCGCCCCGCCAACAACGAGGTAGAGGACATCGCGGGCTCAGCCGAGGCCCCACCCTGCCGGCAACGAGGTGGGGGCGGGATTTCCCGCTCCACCGAGGCGCCGCCCCGCCGGCAACGAGATAGAGGACATCGCCGGCTCCGCCGAGGCCCCGCCCCGCCAGCACCAAGGCGGAGTTCCTACTCCGTCGAGGCCCCGCCCCGCAAACAATGAGGCAGAGAACATTGCCGGCTCAGCCGAGGCCCCACCCTGCCAGCAACGAGGGGGAGGATTTCCTCCGCTCCACCGAGGCGCCGCCTGCCCGGCAACGAGATAGAGGATATCGCCGGCTCCGTCAAGGCCCCACCCCACTGCCGACGAGGCCGTGCCACATAGAAAACGAGGAAGAGTAGAACATGGTAGGTCGCCTCCGCTCGGGTCCAAGTAAGGCCACTACTGCTACCCTCCGGTTGAAGCCAAGCTAGGCGGTTTGACCATTGACGGCCGATTAGCTTCTTGGCGGCGGCGTGGAGTCGGAGAGCTATGTTGGAGAAGGACGCTGCTTCTACTTAACTGCTGATGCAGTTAGCTGACTGACATGTGGGCCCAACAGGCATCTGGGCCACATCTCAGTTATGCACCTGCACCTGCAGTTAAGTCACTAAAGCTCAGTCCGCTGGAGAAGAAGGTTCTGTTCGGCTCAGCCGGACACAGTTGGGTAGCTTCGGTTAATTAGTTATACCTCCAGTGCACCCCTTTTTAGTTGAAGAATGTATGCAATGTAATGAAATACGACATGTTTATATGAAATCTGACCGTGTATGAATGAATTTATTTCGATTAGTTCGAATTCTTGTATCACTGGCATTGGATGAACATGCAAAACAATACGTACTAGCATTATTCCCAGGGTGATCACCTCGTTTGCAGCAATTTCACATGTACTCCCTCCGGTCCTTTCTAGTCTGCATACAAGTTTTGTCTGCAGTCAAAATATCTCTACTTTGACCAATCTTATAGAAAAAAGTATTCACTTTCACAATGTGCGAAGTAAAAAAGGAACAGATGGAGTAAAAAGAGTTTGAGCAGCTTTTTAGAGTTCCTGTACATTGCAATCAAACACACAGGCCTGGCAATTCATAGAGAACATTCCAAACAATCGATGATTATGCATCTCAACCATTCACATGTTAGAGCCAATATTTACTTCAAACTAAAGAATAAATAAAAATCGATCGAAGGTCCTGACAGCAAAGGGCGTCCCATTCGAAAATATCAAACACATGTCTTCTTGCTAACATCAATGAGCAAAATTTGACAAGGTTGTCCCATTCCTTAATATCAAATGCCTACGATTGTGGAATGGGCAGGGTTTGCCATCAGTTCGTACATTGACATGACACCTCGTGCTAAATAAACCAGCTGTTCTTTTTGTGCAGTTCCACCAAAATCAACCAAATTCGCGCGTAGCTTGTATGATTTCGCCCTTATATGTTGCAACGCCTTGAACTTATCGGCACCTCCTTTCTTGTGGTGGAAATGAATGATTCGATGTATTCATGAATATTTTGTGCAGTTCCCATTGAAATCAAGCTGAGCACCCCTGTTTGCACAAATACAAAAAAATGATTAGTATAAAGCAAACCGTACTATGAATTGACAGTTTAAACAGGCACCTACATGGTCCATGTAGAGCACACTTTTAGAAAAATGGAACTCACCGGAAAGAATCCTAGAACAACATTGTACTTGCGCATCACAGCAACAAAATGGAGATCTGTCAGTCCTTCTGAGCTGAAGTTAGTTTGGTCTTGTGGGGAGTAATGTAACCATCCTTCAACTGCTCCTTCTGATGAGAAGATAGACAGGCTTCTTCATCCTGGCATAATCGGAACTAGTCACTTCACGTACTCCATATTCTTCTTCAGAGGAGGATGATCCTGTTGTGCAAAGACAAGATGACAACTAAATCCTAGCATCCCTGTTTTCTCGAAAAAAAGGAAAGGAAATATTTAAAACAACACAGATGAAGCACTTCTCAAGGACAATGCCACTTTCTCATGACAGTATCTAAACAGTAGCACAACACCAATAGAGATGACAAAGCTCAATCATATGGATGAAATCCGTGGGCGAGTACCAACCTTTGTCAGGAGGCTTATTGTGTAGAGCATACAGATGAAGCACTTCTCCGGAACCATCTGTTGCTATCTACTGTGGTGGCCATGCTTACTATATACTCCTCGATTAGTTTAATATTTCCAACATCTTCTTGTGCACTTCCACTAAAATATATGGTATCTTCAAAGAAGATCCCTGTTTGCACAAGTAGAGATAATTACATATTACATTAAGAGTGGCATCAAATCAGTGGCAAAACAATTGCTCGTTCCAGCCATAGCAATAAATTAAGATGCAACACTATATCATTACTTGTGTCATCACAGTTCCAGTGCTTCATTACAGCACCGGGAGTTGATTTTTGTTTTTCTTCCGCTTGTTCTTCCCCTTCATCACTTGGTTCAATAACAGACAAGCTTCGCCTTCAATGTAAGATTTGGCATGTCAATTAGGGAGCACAAGTATAGCACTAAACAATGACATTAATTTTCTGATGAAAGTGGCAAAATACAGGCCAACAGTTGTGAAATATCCTTATCTTACCTCAATGGGATATTACGGTGCACATACAGATTGGAAGTCTTGTCTCCATTTGTGCAGTTCACTAAAATCAAGCAACATTACCGTACAAGTAGCACAACATATGAAAGCACACTGCAGAATCATGTGAAAGAAGGCTAGTACTGACCTCTCATGACGCGGAATTCAAACAACTCACAAGAAGAAGATCTGAACCAAATTTGCCAACACGGATAGGAAGTAAGATCTCCTCTTGTGCAGTTCCACTAAGATCAAGCAATCAAGCAACATTGTCGGTGTGACATTTTGGTTGAACTGCACAAAACACTCTTAAAACAAAAGTGTTTTGTGCAGTGCAACAAAAGGTCACAATAGCAACGAGGTGAAGTAGATAACCCTGTTTACACAGAGGTGCAAAGGACACAACTAGTGGTCAATAACGGTGGATGACACAGAAGCCAACAAAAAGAAGCATCTAACTTATCTAAATGGGAAAGAAAGCAAGACAGTAGCATTTCTCAAACGGTGGCATTGATTAATATTAACAGAGAGATTATATTAACAATAAAATTCGTTAAACATGTAATTTGCTTTTAACTGTGGCATTGCATCAATTTTCCAGCGGCATTATTAGAGGGTGTTTGTTTACAGGGACATTTTGGTGTAGGGACTAAAAAAATTCCATGTCAGTCCCATCTAAACCAAACATGAGGGACTTTTAGGGACTAAAAGTGGGCATTTGGGACTAAAGAAAGAAGACCCCGAGGGAGAGTCTTTTTGGGACTTTTCCCAATAGTTGCCCCTGCCCCGCATCGCACCTTGTCTCTATTAGTTCATTACTAGGGGTAACATGGTCTTTTAGCATGTCATTTAATAACCTCTAGTCCATGTTTAGTCCCTGGAACCAAGCAGGTAGGGACTAGGGAGTTTTTAACCAAACAGGGCCTTAGATTAACAACAACTAAAGAGTTCCACGGGACAGTGGATGCACTAGTACCATGTGCATCTACCGATGTACTCCCTCCGTCCGGAAATACTTGTCATCAAAATGGATAAAAGGGGATGCATCTAGACATATTTTAGTTCTAGATACATCTTTTTTTATCTATTTTGATGGCAAGTATTTTCGGATGGAGGGAGTATGAAGGGGTGATGCACAGTCTGTTGCAACAAAGAACAAACAACCAAGGAGCATATTTGTGTTGGTCCCAGTTTTGTTATCTTTAGACACCTTTCCCTATGTGAGCGCAACAAATCTAGTCCTGCTCAAACTCTACATCCTTGTCCCCCAAAACAAAAGATCAGTTCATTACAGATGTGCGTACTGTGTTTGTCATTGTTTTCCCTTTTCGACCAACGTAGGTGCTGGATAGCCAGTCTGTACTAGTACTTCCCCCCTTCCTTTCCTCTTTGAACCACGTCCTAGATTCATGCTATACAACTTTCCCCACTACTTTCCTCCATTCCTTTCCTCTTTGAACCACGTCTTAGATTCATGCTATACAACTTCCCCCCTTCCTTTCCTTTTTGCACCACGTCCTAGATTCATGCTATACAACTTTACCCACTACCCCATTCCTTTCCTCTTTGAACCACATCCTAGATTCATGCTATACAACTTTCCCCGCTACTTTCCTGTTTGATCCAACACCTAGATTCGAGTGCAGAAGTGGAAAAAGCCCACAAGCAGCTAGAGCAATGCATGTGGAATGAGTAAATTATACCTTAAGGTTCTTAGGGTGTGGTTCGGTGGGCGACCGGAGGCCGTTCGGCCCACACTATGTACTGCGGCGAAGAAGAAGGGGTCGGAGGACCTCCCGCATCGTCGCTGGGTGAAAGTGAACAGCTGCGCCGGTACTGGATTCCCTTCCTCGACGACGGCGACAGTGTTAAGCCTCCTTCCCTTCCCAACGGACGGATCCTGCCAGCTCTTTGACCAGCAGTGAGGGGAGAGAGAGAGGCCAACAAAGTCTTGTTTAGATATGGAGAGGGTGAGAGAGTGTGAAGAGAGCAACTACAAGCGCTGAGGCTCCAACATGTATATATATACTCGAGAGAGAGTGTGAAAAGTGCAAACCCTAGAAAACGAGCGCCGAGGCTGCAACTTATACGTGATGAGGTGATTATACGGTCAATACGAGATCATATAGCTCTGTATCCATCCATTTTGACCAGTCAAAGAATCCTCCTGGCACCGCCCCAGATCACTTTCTCTCTCTGTCATGCGGGGCCTACCTGTCATTGGGTGAAAGAAAGAAGTTGAACAAAAACAAAATTATGCTCAAGTGTAGTTATCGAACCCGAAACCTCAAGTTTGATGAGCGAACAGGCTAACCAGCTACACAACCCTCCCGTTATGTTCAACGAGAGGAAAATAACCTTTTATACATTCATGCATTCGTGTGACAAGCATGCCGTGTTTTTTTGTGGGAGTCATTGGGATTTAAATCATAATCATGTCATGTGGCTTTGGTGGTAAGACTATCCACAGTGGGAGTAACATAGGTGGTAACATCACACATCTTTAGGCAAAATAGATGATGTGGTGAGTAATTAATGAGGAAAGAGAGGCATGTGGTAACATATCTAGTTACTGTAACATCACACATACCAAGACAAAATGAGTCTACAATCTAATAAATGAAGTGTTGCATGATACCACACAATGTTACTCCCCACTATAGAGGTAGTAACATGGACTAGTAACATATGCATGTTACTAGTCTAAGTTACTATCCATTGTGACTAGTCTAAGGTGTTTTGGGATTTAAAGCAGTGTTGGTAGTACAGAAATAATGCAGCCTTAGTCACCTTACCTCTCTCCACATAGTACGTTGGGTCCCACCAGTCAGAGGGTGAAACAAACAAATTAATAAGAAAAATTAAAAGCGCCAGCGGTGTATCTTACCTCACACATCTCGCTACTGCTCGTGAACACTGTCCAATTGATCCCTCTGTTCGCTCACGTACTATTTTAAGTGAATCCTTATTATAACATGCACACAATTTTGGGCACTTGTATTCGACCTAAGTCAGTGTGCCACCGTATCTCGTACTACTCCCTCCGTCTAGGTGTAATAAGTCACGTTAGAAGGTGCAGCGGGACCAAGGTGCAAGCAGATTGGAGGAGAAGGAGAAACTTGACCGGTCCTTCCTCTAATCAAAGCCCTGATTTCTGTCTCTAAACGCAACAATTAATCCAAACAACTAAGAGATGTCGTTTTAGCTACCATGTAGGGCCACGTATTAACTCGCATGCAAGCCGACTTTGATTTCTTGACTAATCAACGCATAGTTGTGCTCCATGCATTGGGTTTCCGGGGGAGATAACAAGGCAGAGTAAGGAGCGTTTGATTACATTGCTTAGGCTGGTCATAGTGGTGAGTAACTTGGACAAGTAACATGCATATATTACTAGTCTATGTTACTACTATGCGAAGGTTGCCGTCGGAAGCGAGCCGATCTGGCTCTCCTGAGCTAGCAAGATTTTTCTAGCCCACCCAAGCTAGCTAGCCCACAAAAGCTAACATATTTTAACAGTTCCAAATGCCTAACCTTGCCCGGCTAGGCTATAAGTTGTTCTTGCTAAGGATCCAAATGCTCCCTAAGTAACAATGTTCGCTAGCAACGAGGCCAGGAGGGGATTGAGATGCGAAGTTAATGGACGACGCCTAAATATTTTGGGAATATCTGATTTCCATAAGATGACTTAACACCTAGACGAAGGGAGTACTACTCCTCAGTCTAGGTTTAATGGAATATTCATCACCTCTTCTCTTCTTGTACGTACTCCATCTGTATCTCACTTCCTGTGGCTTCGCACTCGCACAATTTTCCTATTCTATGAACCTGTGTGCGCGTGCGCGTGTGTGTGTTAGAGAGAGCGACACATCGACCTACTCCTACAGAGAGATTGTGTGTAGTGTACGATTTAGCCGCGAGATTCTGTGCATCCTCTCGTTTCCGGGCGTCCGGTCGGGACAGGCGAACAGTTGCCACGCCCGCTCCTGACCAGCCTGGCCCACCCAAAGCCCTTCTGTCGCCAGCATGCGCTTCCCGCCCAAAACAGTCAACACCGCTCCAAAGAATCGGTGCCGCATTCATGCCCGAGCAGAGTGGACGCGGCCTCTCACTGGCGTCTGCATTGAAGGGACAAGCGGATTCAAGAGTGATGGTTGCTTCGTCTGTCCAACTTACTGCTGGGTCTATGTGATTTGACAGCTCAATGGTCATTATTACTGAGGTGGTAGGACTGCTGGATGTCCCACGCTTTCGGCGAAAGGAGGTACTACTAGATTACAATTTTCTCCATTCTTACAGCGGAGGAGTGCGAGAGCAGTGAAAACACGCAAGCCCAGTGATTACATGGCCCACCTCACACTATCACCATATTTTTTGGACACCGTGCGACACCTAACTCTTTACATAGTACTAGTATAGTACGTACTGTAATTTATCAGCGAGATAAATTTGTACAATGCTATGAAGCTTCCAGCTTCTGTTTCATGTATCTTGCGTCCAAGGTTGCCCGTTGCAACATTTCATCAAATACAAAGGAGACTAACATGCATGCTATTGCATCTCAATGATTGACAGATCATAGCCAATATGTACTCCCTCCGTTCCAAAATAAGTGTCTCAACTTTATGCAAACTTTAGTACAAAGTTGTACTACTACTAAAGTTGACAATTATTTTGGAACAGAGGCAGCTAAAGAAAAAACAATCCATGCAGTCCCTAGCCCTTGAACCGTAAACCCTAACCAGGCTTTAATTTGCTGGCAACGTTGGAGCTTCCCAAGAAATGAAGTTTGCAACCCTTTGACCATCGATCATTTTGTGCAGTTTCACCAAAATCGAGATGAGCATCCCTATGGCAAAGAAATTGAAGAAGCGTGGTTAGAATAAGATTACTGGGACTAGTTTTTGAGACATAAACTCATCACAAATACAGTACGTAGAAGCCAGTAGAGGTATATGCGGGGCAAAGAAGTAGAGAAATATCCACATGGAGTGATGTGGGCAGCTGGAGCAGTGGTGCAAGCCGACTGTAAAGGGAGTTGTACCTGAGGGATGTCGGGACGTAGCTCAACCTAGAGGAGGGCGGCGGGAGGCGGAAACTGCTCACGTCGCGACAGTGAGCAAGGGACGAATGCAACCTCACCGGCTTTGTGAGAGAGAACGGCGGGGACCCCTGATCAGGATGTGCCGACAGTGGGTTCTCGCCGTCGTCGACGGTGACCGCATCTACACTAAGCATCCACCCCTTCCCCCGGCGGACGTGATCCTCCAGGATGTTAGAGATGTGGCCACAGTCGTTTTGTGCGAGAGTGTGTGAAGAGAGCAACCCCAACAAGCAACAGTGTAGGCTCGTCCTGACTATGTATATAGTGGGGCGGTATCCTTTTCTCTCCATATGAACCTATTATATTGCGTACGTACCACTGAAGAAAAAAAACTTTATTTATAAATGACGCCGCACCTACTACTCATTCTCCTATAAACCTTGTGCTTGGCATCTCCAAAATATTAACCTTGCAATTGGCTCTTCGCCTCTTCGGGAAGTCGAGCAATAATGGTACTGCAGTATATATCGTTCTAGCTATATGAGACCGAATTAATTGCTGCACGTACACCATGTGGATGAGGGTCGAGGGGCGAGGGAGAGTGCATACTATTACGTGTGTTTCAATATGGAGTACATACGGAGCAAAATGAGTGAATCTACACTCTAAAATACGTCTATATACATCAGTGTTTGGAGTATGTACTAGTAGTTCATATTGAAATCTACTAAAGGACATATATATGCCAAACAATATGATAATCTCTCTAACCAATGTAGGGACGAGGAGTAAACGGAGGGAGTAGTAAAATTTTCTCCTCGTCTTGCAAGCCACCGCGCGTGTGGGCGAGGGAGCGGGCGTAAGGCGTACATTACTACTAGTAAGAAAGCTTCACCTCATCATGCGAGCCACCGCGCCCATGGGCGAGGGAGACGTCGTACTAAGCAAGCTTCTGCTCGTTCTGCGAGTTGAGGGGACACATCAAAAGTACTTTGCCTCTGAGGTAGGCCCCTCATGGTTTGCCTATTTTTTAACATAACGCGTCAAGTCGCAATTTGTTTGTTCACCCATGGGTGACGATCCTCCCTCCATCAAGTGGACAACCAGTACATGTGTCAAATTACCATGTGGGCTGCATTTTCGTACAGAAATGAGCTCCACCATGTACCCACGCGGGTGTGGTTGGGAAAGAGACGGGAGTACGTGCGCCGTGCGTGCACCTCTTCTCTTCGTGCACGTCCCCCACCTACGTGGGTGTGTGTGAGAGAGATACAAACCTAGACAGATGGCGTGTGCGTTCGTGAGTGTTTTTTGTTTGGGGGGTGTGATTTCGTGAATGTATTTGTGGGAATATGTGTCGATGTGTGTGAAATGGAGGCCTATCCATATCATATATAGAGGGTCGGGCGATCCACGAGAAGAGAGGGAGGGGTCATAGATATCGATAGAGTCGAAGAGAGGATCAAGTGGGTGGGTGCGAGATCGATGAAGAGAGCCATCGAAATTGTGTGTGTGTGCAAGTCAAAGATATAGGGCGATTGACCTACCGGAATGTCAGAGGGCACAGTTCAAGTTTGTGTGTGGCAGGGAAACATGACTAGAGTGCTCGATGTATCACTGTGTGTGTGGGAGGGGGTGGGGGGTGGGGGAGGCAGAGGCCTAACTATAGAGGTAGAACAACTCATATATGTGTTGAGAAGGAGAGACCCAACTATGTCTTGAGGGAGATTGGTCGACATCCATACATAACTGAAGGACGGGAAATGGGATGGGACACAGAGAGAGAGAGAGAGAGAGAGAGAGAGGGAGGAACAGGGGTAGAGTGCTGGATGGGTGATGGAGTTTCTTCTCGAATATGGTGGGAGAGGCCTACTAGACAAACTGAGGGTGGAACTGCAATATTATCAATAAGAGTGGGGATGTGTTTCTGTGTGTGCCTGTGCGTGACAGATTTGTCGGGACGCGTGCATGGATGGTGAAGGGGAACCATGTGTTTGGTAAGCAAACCTAACTAGATCAGTAGATCAATTGTTGTTTGTCGGAGGAAGGGAGAGACATAACTAATGAGGTAGATCGATCGACACGTGGGGAAAAACGAGTTATAAGGACCTAGCTAGCTATATGTATAGCGGGAGATCGATCGATGTACATCCATTTGTTAGAGGCAAATAAGGCCCAGTGAGATGGATAAACAGAGAGAATGGAGCTAGCTAGGAGGTGGTGCGAGAGGCCAAGCTACTAGCTAGATAGGAGGGGGAGTGTGCGGTTGTGAGATCGATGAAAAGAGGGGCGAGAGTTTACACGTGTGTGGGACCGTATGAGAGACACGAGGCATGGACACAAAAAGGAGGAGATGGAAGGTGCACGTGTATGTTGTAGGCAGACATCGCTGGAGAGGTTTATCGATCGGTGTGTGTCGGAAAGGAGTTGTGGAGACTGCGGGAGAACGACCTAAAGAAAAAAAAAGAATGTGCGCGATCGATAGAATGCTGAGGGAGGGGGAGGGCGAGGAGGGCGTGTGCATGCACGAGAGAAAGTTAGTGCTAGCTACAAAGGTTAGAGAGATTGTGTGGGTGTAAGAGACTAACAAAGATCATAATTTGATATGAAGGTGGATTCATATATTTGAATAGGAGATCATAGTGTTATAAACATATGCATGCATGAATATAGCGGTCATTCGCGTGCTGTGGTTTTGCACATGTTATATCATAATGTGATAATGCATGGGGTTTGCAACTCACAGATAAATGTCGAACAATCTAAACCATACTATGCATCGAACATTCTCACATTTTATTTGAATTTGTGATAATGTGTGGCGTTTGCAGCTTACAACTAAATATCGAACAATCTAAACAATACTATATATCAAAAAATCTCACATTTTGTTTGAATTTGTGGTAATGTGTGGTGTTTGCAACTCACATCTAAATACTTGTAGGCGTAGGGGGCGGGGCACCATGCATTATGTGATAAACACATTATACATATGAGACATGGTTTAGATTATGAAGATCTAGCTAGAGCTTGAAATGTACCGTGGTTTGAAATCAACACAAAGTGGATTCAATAAATCGAGTTCGAGTTCATATAGTACACATAGTTCATATCTAACTCGAGAGTAATCATGTGGTGTGTTGTGAAGATAATACACAAACGATGATTTAACTTACAATAATGATGATTGTAGATCTTATTAAAATAGAGAAACAAATTCAAATGGTTTGACTTCACAACAATCATTATTGTAGATCTTATTCAAATAGAGAAACAAATTCAAATTTAGTTCATATTGAAGAGGTAGTATATACATTTGGAATGCACTAAAACGTTCATTTGAGTAGTAGGTTGCATGCATTATACACGTAGCAAAATATTTTAATTGAACATAACATGAATTCAAAGTTTTGAATGGCATTTGTAGTGCGAATTGATTTGGTACAGTACACGGGACTAGACTCTCTTGTGTGCTGCGAATTGATTTTTTTTTCTTTTTCCATCGACGGAAGTGCAAATTGTTTTGATACAGTACACATTAGGCTTGTCTGGAAATTTCAACCCATGCCTTGTTAGCCCAAAATATTTAAGATATATCTTTGTCTCGTTGTGCTCCGACAACTCCCTCCATCTCAACCCGCGCCTGGCTATTCCAAAATTACAACGCGCGTGAAAACTCCCACCTCCTGTGAAATCCCGACACATGAAATGCCCGTGATACCCCTGAACCGAAAGAACTGCCTCAAATCGGTGGGTGTACTTTCGTAACTTCCCCCACATTTTGGACAAGCGCGTCCCTAAGCCATGGTTCCCCACTCCCATCCCATCCGCCCACCCATTCATACACCGAGGCCGTGAAAACCCGCGAAGCCCCACACCCTCCTCCGTCCGCCACCCAGCCGAAGCCTCTTCCCCGACGATGTCGTCCACAACAACACCTCGACGTCCCTCATCCATCGTACCAGATGAGGATCCATTGTCGATCTCATCGTCCCGCCGGTTCAGCCATCCTGTCCTCCACCTCCAAGGAGCTACCCGACGTTCCCCTTGTCTTTTGTGCCGCCTCCATTCCCACACCACCGTCTTCACCTGCACCACCGAAAGAGCAGCATCATCACCGTTTCCTCGGATGAAGCTGCGGCCTAATCGGCTCCACCAAAGAGGTTGTACACTAATCGATGAATTTTCTTCTTGATTCGATCTTATGGTGTTGCCGACGCTCGGTCCCGAGCCGACACGACGCGGCTCCATCCACGGTGGCGTCCCCGGCCACTTCCTCCACAATGCCGCTCCCCCGGCAGCGACGTCCACATCAGTAGGAGCTGCTGCAACTCTCGCTCTTGCTGCTACTCTGCTCTTGCTCTCAGTCCCCTGCCTGGTCTGCTCTTACTCTTGCTCGCGCTGCTGCTCTCGCTCTTGCTCTTGCTTGCGATGCTGCTACGATTTAGCTACACTTTAGTCGATTGAATTGACTTTTGGGTCAGTCGATTTTCAGGGGGTGCGAGGGCTCGCCGGAGTTAAGGAAGAACCAACCGCAGAGGGAAGGGGGGCTCGCCGGAGAGGTACCCCACTATCTATCTTAGGGTTCAGGGTGGGGGCGGTGGCATGGGGATCGCTGGAGAAAAAGCTCGGCACGGGGGGGCCTAGAGGATGGCCGGGGCGGCGGCGGACCGGCGGTGGGGAGTGTTTCGGGGCGGGGGGTGGCGCACCACCGGCCGCGGGGGCGGGGCGGCTGTTTGGCCGGTGGTGGCTGCGGCTCAGGGAGGTGGAGGTTGAAGATGAACTGCAGGCCCTTGATTTCGTATCCAACGGCTGGAAAATCGACTGACCAGAAGATGAAAAAGTCAGTCGACTGACGTGTAGCCTCACCTCTAGTGCGTTCAGTTTCGACAGTAAAATTCAGTTTCGACAGCAAAATTCAGTTTCGACAGTTAAGTTCAGTTTCGACAGTTAAATTCAGTTTCAACAGTTAAGTTCAGAGATGAGCGCCTGATGTATTTTACATCTAGCACTTTGTGGTTATGTATTTTACGTCATCTATTGGAGATGCTATTAGAATTCCACTCAGGTTAATTGTCTCTCCTGTCCTGCTTCAGCCTCGGCGTCGTACAACTCACCGGAGCTGCTCCAACGACGAAACCCTCCATCACAGCGGAGCAGTACCCCGGGCTCCATCTCAAGATGCCTAAGATCTTCTTCCCCTCCTCTGACAACCAAGTCAGCCGGATCATCCTCATCGACCAACCCAATCACGCTGAGATCGACATGGCTTTGCCAAAGAGGTTGTAAACTTGTTGTATCTCTTTTTTACTCTACATCTTATACATATTGTCCACTGAGCACACACAGTAACGTGAAATACGATTAGTTTCTCCTACTATATGACAAGAAGTGAGGTATCCGGCAACTTAGCTATCCGTGATGGACTCTCTTGAATGCCATCATTATTTATCTTTGTGCGTTTGAGCTGTGCATTTGTCGATGGGTCTGGGAGTTGAGCTAGTATGGCAGTGGCCTAGGTCCAAAGTAGTAGAAGTAGCACAAAAACATTTTTTGAGTGCAGGCTTTCCCTTGCTCAAGCCTGCCTACTAGAATCGCTAGTGCTTGAAAGGAAAAGTGAAGGAAAAACATAGGAATTTGAAAGTTTCCTATGGTACTACTTTTCATGCATTTGGTTCAAAGGAATGGAGCAAAGGAAAACTGTAGGATTTGTTCCTTTAGTGTCTCCTTGAAAGAAAAACCATAGGAATTTTAATATCCACTTGTCCTCCTTTTCAAATTCCTATTCATGAAGCACAAGACTAAGAGATAGTAGCATAATAGCATTATAACCGTACATTTTCTTGTGGTTTGACTTAATCTCACCATGCTTCTTTGCATCCTGTGATCTTCCAATTCTTGTGAACCAAACACCCAGATTGGCAGAAATCCTGTGTTTTAATTTTGCACGTGCATTCCTATCCTATTACTGTGTATTTCCTATCCCTGCGTTGTTAGAATCCTCCAATTCAAACGAGCCCTTACAGAATTACTTCTCTTACAGATAGTTGTCAAAGAAAACCTTGCGTGGTTTGTCCCGCTCCTGCTGCTCGTCGTCCACCCAGCTCAGCTGCTCCAACGACAGAAGGGTCCAGCACAGCAGGGATCCGGCCTCCAGACTGTCTTTCGCCGCCTCAGATCTTCTTCCCACCGCCGGCAGCCATGAAAAACTGCATTACCATCATCAACCGAGCAGATGACCTCGAGGACTACATGGGTCCGCAAGAGAGGTCGCACTCTTTCGTGTCTGCTTACGTTATGCATCGCTTAATATTACATGCTACTTTATCGTCCTGTTCACCGTTAGACTCTGAGTCAGCTCCAAACTAATGGTCAAACTTGAGTTTTTAAATGGTTGTGGGGTACATATCGGGGCCGCAACCAATAGTATCTATCTACTATCTGGTTAATCTCTGGTGTCTACTATGAGTTTCATGTTGGGTGGGAAACAAACAGTAAAGAAGCCATTATCTGTATTTTTTAACTGAAGCCATTATCTGCCTGCTATTATTGGTTTTGGTCTATCCACAGGTTGCTACCATCACTCTGGATTTCTGCATGCACTCCTTACATAATCTCACTATGTTTTATTCCTATGCATGTCAGTTATTGTAAACAATGGAACTGAACATGTAGAGCAAAAGAGACGAACCTTGCGTGTCAATAAAATTTCATGAAGACGTCGCTCCATGGTAGGCGCAAAGGCAGCCCCCTCCACCCATTTCGGATTTTAATCGAGAGGAAGACATCTGTTTTGAGGGGGAATCAGAAGGAGAAGACCACTCCTATTTACCCCCTGAGGTCTTCACTCTAACTTGGCATGATGATGTTGGTTATATCATGCATATGGTGCCTTGCACTGCTTACTTTATACGTCAAATATGTCATCTTCTTAGTTTAGACATCCTTTGTGTGAATGCCATCTGTTTAGTTTATTCATCGTTTATGTGAATTAGGCAATGCAAAGTTGTTTAGCCAGGCATCATATATGTGAATTTTGCAATGGCATCCTGCTTGGCCAGTCATCTTATATGTGAATTATATCAGGCCATCCTTTTTTCTTTGTTACATATTATTTGTCAACAATGTTAGTACATTCAACTACTCTTCGTGTGCATCAGCCATTTAACACGGTGATGGAGAATTCTGGAGTGAAAACAAGGTCTTCAGAGCAGACTATGCTATCTGACGAAGTGCATATCTCGCTGGTTACGGATAGCTCCTCAGAGGAGGATTCAGAGACAGATTACCAGTCCTATTTCCCTCCTGAGGTGTATGCTCTAACTTAGCAGGGTTATGTTGCTCATATCGTGCGTATGGTGTCTTGCATTGCTATGTCATTTGACTAGTTTAGACATGCTTTGTGTGAATGCCACCTGTTTAGTGTCTAATTACCATATATGTGAATTATGCATTGCCATCTTGTTGCAAGACATTATATATATGTGAATTATGCAAGCTATCTTGTTGCAAAGGCATTATATATGTGAATTATGCAATGCCATGTTGTTTAGACAATCATGATGTATGTGAATTATATCATGCTATCATTTTTTTGTATTACATGTTCCATTTGTCGACAATGTTTGTATATTCAACTACTCTTCCTGTGCAACAACCATTTGAAGCGGTGATGGAAGTATCTGGAGTGAAAATAAGGTATTCAGAGCAGACAATGCTACCTGCTGAAGCAAACATCTTGCTGGTTATAGAGAGCTCCTCAGAGGAGGATTCAGAGACTGATGACCAGTCCTATTTCCCCCTGAGGTCTATGCTCAAACTTGGCAGGGTTATATTACCCATGTCATGCATGTTGTCTTGCATTGCTTTAGTTTTTACATCATATATGGATTGCCATCTGCTTACTTGCTTACTATATAAATCATATATTGAATATATCATGCCATCATGTTTACATACACAACATCTATCTGAATTATGTCATGGCAACCCATTTAATAAAGACATCATATAGTTATATCATCTCATCTTGTTAGTGTTTACAGTCATCATATTTTGAATTATGTCATTCTATCTGAATTATATCATGTATCATGTTCCATAGGTGTATGTGAATTATGGCCATGCAAACCTATTTAATAAACACATTATATAGTTATATCATGTCATCCTGTTTACATAGTCATCATATTTTGGAACTATGTCTTCCATCTTTTTTAGTTAGCCATCATAATGTGAAATTGTGTCATGCTATCCTGTTTAGTTAGCCATCATATATGTGAAATTGTGTCATGCTATCCTGTTTGGTTAGACAACATAAATGTGAATTATTTCATGCCCTCTTTTATTCCCCACTATCCATTGAACCTGTCTATCATACAATGTCTGTACTTTCAATTACTTTTCTTGTTTATCAGCCATTTGAATTGGAGAGGGTGATGGCAGTATCTAAGGGAGTAACAACATGGCCTTAAAAAAAGATAGTGCTACGAGTTGATGCAGATAGAACCATGGTTGTACTTGCCCAAGAACCAGCCCGACCACACATAACCCAGACTCTCAGAGATTGTACCCCTTCCTAGTTGGACAGAGAACCAGCTACACCCTTTCTTACCCCAACCCCGGCAGATAGTAACCCAGTTCTAGTTGACACATCACCGTGTCCACCACAGAGCAACCAAACACGAGCAGTTAGTAAGGGAACTACAGTGCCCAAAGCACGAGGACCACCACTCTGAATCCCAACTCAACGTGTAAAGGAGAAGAAGATTTGTTCTCAGGTCAGGTTCTGTAGCTATGGCTCATACTCCTTTGCTCTTGCATCACTGCATTTACTCATACCAACTATTTTCAAATTTGAAGGATGGAATTGAAACTCCAATGGTGCAACAGGTATGTTTTAAACCTGTTTCTTTAACTGGTTTGCTGTTGTAACTTACTCTATGTTGATTTCAGTTTCAATTGAATAAACAGTTATGTTCTCATGTCATGCACATTACAAGTGTTGTTATTGCTCTATAGTTTCCCACACTTATATTCTGTCTATTCTGCTTTGTCTTGAACAAATATTGTTTGAACTGTGTCTCTATCTTGATTTGGCAACAAAAACTAGAATGATATTGACCATAAAGTGCCATGGTACATAGATATATGTTTGTTTCATGCTGTTATCATGTCCACTTTACTACTGAACATATTTACCAAAATGAGATTCATATACAACATGGTAAACCTGTGATGTGTCTGCTTGTTTCTCTTTTAGAATGCGGACAAAATATTGGAGAACAGTACCCCATTATGTAATGGTAAAGGAAGTAATGCAGATAAGGTTCAAGATAGTGAGACATCCCTGTTGGTTTCCAAGAAAGCTGATAAAAACTATCTTGACGACAGTGACAGAACCCAGAAGTCCTGTCTTGAGGTAGTGTTCGAGTTACTGGCCACTACTGCTGGCACAAGCTCTTCGAACTCGCTGCCTGAATCAGTTTGTCTTCTTGAGTCTCAACTTCAAGTTGAAAGACATCGATCAGATGTGATGCGATAGGAAGCTGAAGGACTGAGGAAGTCCCTGCAGAATTTAGATGCATACTTTCTGGTGCAACAACAAGCGCTGGAGGATTTAAGCGCCAAACAAGACAAAGTTAATAAGCTTGCTAAGCATCTTGCCAGCATTATGGGTACCCAGGATATTGTTTCTTGAGATCTTCTGAAGTGGTTTTAGTTCTGGACTTATTTTGCTACGACGTTTATTGGCACTGGTCACCAAGTTTGACAACTAGTGTATATGATATGCTTCTTTGTTCCCTATATTTGCACTGGTGGCGAACTTTGATGCCTAGTGAATGTAATATGTGTAATAGCTGTGATAGCCTAGCATAAGTTGCTTGCTTATTTATTTCCTTGTTGTCTTGTTTATTTGTTTGCTTGTAGTGAGTGCAGTCCTTTTTCCCGGTTTTCTAGTGGCCACATAACCTATTTTTTGAAACTAGGCCACAATAACCATGGGCTACATATTTACTGTAGTGGACACTGGGCCTCCTAGGGCCGTAGAAACAATGGCCTTCTACGGGCCGTAGAAACAATGGGCCTCCTACGGGCGTAGAAACAATGGGCCTTCGGTAATGGGCCTTGGTAGACACAATGGGCCTTCTACGGGCGTATCATCAATGGGCCTTCTACGGCCGTATGATCGATTGGCCTAAACATTGGCCAATAACAGACCGCATTATGGCCGTAAACGGGCTAGAGTTGGAATCGTCCGTTCATGGGCCGACCATAATGGGCCATCGTTAATCGGCCGTATTTGATGACGCTATGAAAAGGGCCCAACGTATAACGGGCCACAAACGGGCCGACTGTAACCAGAGGCTGAATTTGGCCCACAAGCAGAAAATTACAGTAACGGGCCATAAGTAACCGAATGCTAGAAATGAGCCCAAGAATAAATGGGCCTTGAGAAGGCCGAAAGATAACATGGGCTGGAAACGGCCCAATGGAATAATGGGCCGTTAATGGGCATAAAGTGATACACTGTTCATTATGGGCCAGTTTCACCATGGGCCATTAATGGGCCAAGAGTTACAAAGGGCCTCATATGGGCCGAAAGACGTCATGGGCCATACATGGGCCAGAACTTAAAACGGGTTGGAATCATATTGGATGGCCTAGATGACGCTACTAGGCCTAATTCAGATAGGTCATTACGGGACCTGGGTTAGTGGGATGTAAATGGGCTATATTCGAACATGCCGTTAACAGGTTTTCCGTGGGCCGGCCCGCCGCCTTTTGACCAAGTCAAACATGCTGACCTTTTCACAGGAATGGGCCTTTGTTGGGCCATGCCACGTGTTGATGTATCATAGGCGCCTTCAGTCCAATGAGTGGATGACATCTGTCCCAACGGTGAGCCGACACGTGTTTCGTCTAGCCAATGATGATTCTACATGTGGAAAATCCCCATTGGTCAGGGCTGTTAACGGGTTATCGGATCCAAAACCGGACCCGATAGCTTAACGGTGTTCCGTTACGGTGGATTCCATGTGTCGATCACCCTTGACGAAAGCACTTCTATGACGCGTGATTTATCGTCATGGATGTGGACACTTCCGTGATGATAATTTTGGTAATGTCATGGAACACTTCAACGACAACACAGGTATGACTATCTTGATTCTGTCATAAAATCGTCATGGATGTACATGCATGACAGAAAATGTGACCTACTGTGACAAACACGTATCATCACGGAAGTGTATTTTTTTGTAGTGCCAGTGCCACCCCTAGGTGGTTTTGGAGTATTGACGACAAACTTGGTTAAGGGCTGATGTGTTTATGAGATTCACAGGAGAACACAAGTAGAAGTCCCTATTGATTCGATTTACCCATTGAAGATGACCCCTAAAAATGTATGAAGACATTGGTGGTTCGCGAAGACATTTGTGTCAAAGATAATGACACATGAAGACATTTTCTTGAAGACAATGGAGCACAAAGACATAGTTTGTTTCATAGTTTCATTTCCTTCTTTCCCGAGTCATAGGAACCACCAAACTGTTAAGTAGGGTCGAGGTAAACAAAGTCAAAAAACTGACGTGATGCTTAACCAAAATCCTATGTCTTCGAGCAAAGACAAACGAGAGAAAATCTTATCCAGATTTGGATGAGTCAGCTTTACTTGTAGCCCAAGTCAAGCTATCACGTGTGTTTGAAATCCGACTGTTGGACACTTTTAAGTTGTCCATTGACCCAGGGTCATTTCAGACATATCATGTTGGGTTGCCTCGTGGCTATAAATAGCCCATCCACTCCACCATAAATAAGTGGCTGCTTCGAGTTAGTGCACGAGTTTTGTCGTTTGAGAGAAATCCACCTCTGAAGCCTTTGAGAGAGCATCCTTGCAACGATAAACCCAAAACACCCAGAGCTAAAGAGTGTTAAGCATCACTAGAGCCTTTCTATTCTGCGTGAACCAAAGACTAATTACACTGGAAGATTTTTATCTTCCATTCGGTTAGGCGTCGCATTATGAGCATCCAAGAGTCATTGTGGATTGCCGGTGAACGAAGTCTGTGAAGGTTTGGAAGTCTACCTTGAAGACTTACCTAAGTGGTTGGGCGAGATCTACGGGTCTTAGCTCAAGGGGAATAAAGTGAAGATGTAGTCGTCTGAGTTCAATATCAGCCTCCCAAACCAGGCGTACAGTTGTCACAGCAATTGGAACTGGTCTACCTAATCTTAGTCTTCATCGAGCAACTGGTTCTATCACTTCACTCCTTTACTTATAGTTTAGCTTCATGAAGTCTTTGCTTGCCTGTTCTGTTCGAAGACATTGTGTGAAGACTTTCACTCTGATTGCATATTTGGCTTCACACTATCTTCCAATTCTGATATGGTCTACCTAGCTGCTACTTGTCTTCATGCATCACTTGTATTGTACTTGGACACTCTTGCATGTCTAGTGTAGTTTATCTTCCATAGTATCCTATTTAGTTATTGTTTTAACTGCCTGTCTTCAAAGACATTGCGTGTCTCAAAGGCTTTCATAAAAATCTCCTATTCACCCCCCTCTAGTTGATAACTAGCACTGTCAATTGGTATTAAAGCAAGGTGCTCCCTTGTTCTGTTTGATTCGTCTTAACCACATGGAGTTTTAGCTATGTTGACTGCAGGGATAATCAAGGTCTCTGCTGTGTGCCCCGTATTTGAGGGCACTGATTGCCCCTACTTGAAGAATAAGATGCGCATGTATCTTGAAGCCATTGACAATGACCTCTGATATGTCGTCAGGACTGGCGTTCCCAAAGTTGGTGAAGGTGTCATCGCTGCTGATGTGAAGAGGTTCGTGTAACTAGACTCGATCACCAAGAACATGCAAAGCTAGTCTGGGACTGGTTTTCCAAGGTCAACAAAGGCGTATCAACTCAGAGAGACTCAAGAATCGACGTTCTTTGCAATCTCTTCAACCGCTTCAAGAGGCTTGATAATGAGAATGTCCGGCTCACTTTCATCATTTTACTGACATCACCAACGAGCTTCGTGCACTTGGCGCCACTGAAATCACCAAGCATGAAGTCGTGAAGAAGCTGTTGAGATCACTTGACAGCTCATTTGATACCCTATCATTGATGATCCAAGAACGTCTAGATTTCAAGGTGCTAGGCCCTTCTAATATACTTGAGAGGCTCAATACCCATGAATTCCAACTATCTAAGAAGATAGCTATATATGGTCCTAACTATGGGCGATCCCGCGCTTTGAAGGCAAAGGATCTATCTTCATATGAAGACTCTGACTGTAGTTCAAGTGGCGCTGAAGACTTTGGCAAAGAACTTCCAATGCTTGTAAGGAAGTTCCAAAAGTTCTCCAAGAAAAACCGCTTCGGAAAGTCTTCAAAATCCAGCTCGAAGAAATCTGAGACTTCCACTCGTGACTACAAAAAGAGAACCTGCCACAAATGCAAGAAGCCAAACCATTACATATCTGAATGTCCTCAATGGGAAAAGGAAGCCAATAAAAAGAGGAAGAGCAAGGAATATGACTCTGACAATAAGAATAAGAAGAAATTCTCAAAGTCTTCATCTCACAGGAAGAGCTCATCTGGCAAAGCTCATGCATTCATCGACAATGAAATGGACTCAAAGGAGGAATCTGCTTCTGAGGAGGCAGAGGTAGAGTCCGAGGAGGAGTCTGATTGAGGCATGGCTAGTCTGACTCTAGCTTCAACATTCGTCGCCAAGTCCATCTTCAACAATGAAGACAATGACCACATCACCAACACCGAAGGCAATGATGATGACGACTCTGCTCCTACCTACTGCTTCATGGCAAGAGGCGCAATGGTAAATTTGTGTGATTCCTACTTTCAGACCTCTAGTGAAGATGACTCTGAATGTGAACCAAACCCAGCTATAAGACACTTCCTAAAATTGCAACTGAATAACAGACTGTTATGGAAAATATTCAAAAATTGTTAGACAAAAGCGATGACTTGTTGGACATGGAAATGAATCAAACTCACTCCTTAATCAAAGATACAAAAAAATCTTCGAGTTAACTATGAGGAACTTCAAAGTCATCATGAAACCCTCTCGGCTGATCATGAGAAGCTTTCCTATGATTCTCTTCAAAGGAAGCAAGATCTATAAAAACTGAGAGTGTCTCATGATGATCTTCAAACAGAAAACGATTCAGTACTTGCTCAATAGATCAATACCGCTCAAGAAGAATTTGTGCCACCTTGCCTAAAATGTCGTGAGCGTGATAATGCTACTTCTTCTGCTGAATGTTCAAATGCTTCTGAGATAGCTATATCTTCAACTGCTGATGTAGTAACTAACCCCTCTTATGAGGATACCACTACTATTGCTGATTATAATGCCAGGTTGAAGACATTTCTTGAAACAGGCATGTACAAAAACCTCAAAGGGCATCAGACTCTATGTGATGTCCTCAAGAAGTAGATTCTGTATCGAAACCCTAGGAAAGAGGGTGTTGGTTTTGAGAGAAAAATGAATGTTTATGGGTCCTACTAGAAGCCTGAGCAGTACCCAAAACCACATGGGTTGCTGCAAAGGGCCCCTTAGTGGATCCATCCACATTATCTGGTTTTAACTGTGCTAACCCTATCATGATTGATGAGTCATTTGACTCCAACTATAATCTATTCCAAAATCAGAATGGTGAAGTGTTTGCCAGGTTTATTAGAACTAACTGCAGGAATGGGTCCCCTATGAAGAAGATCTGGGTACCTAAAAGTCGTATTGAGGAGCTTCCCGTGAATGTCATCATGACACCACCAGGCAAGAAACAAACCCCAGACCAAAGGCTTCTCATGGGCCAAAGTCTTCATACAGATAGAGGACCTCATATGGTCACCCTAACGCCAATGTTTTGCAGGGAAACTATCACCAGGCTCATGAATATGAACATGTTTCTTTGAACCACTATGTTCACAAATCGAAGAACTTTTCTGCTTATTCATTCAAGTACTATTTACCTCATGCGAAACTATTTGCTAGGCCTTCAAAGCCAAAATTCTTAGATGCTGCACTTAGTCTCATTGCTTCTAAGCCACCCCTTCAGATGTGGGTGGTTAAGAAGAATTAACTTCTCCTACAGGGTTAGGTCTCCAGCCGAAAAACATTAACTTCTGAAGACAATGCTGGGGACATGAAAAATCTTGTTGGACGCAAGATAAAATGTCAAAATGGTCTTACCATTTATTTTGTCCATGGTTTTCTTGATGATCGTCCTATCATATCCTCCACAAAACTTACCTATGATGAACGCCTTTATCGATACATGTTTGTTATTCACAACAGTCTTTGTGAAGATTATCATACTAACTGCACTGTAGGGTACAACTCCGGAAGCTACTGAATGGATCATGGACAGTGGCTGCACTAACCACATGAGTGGTGATTGAAGTCTTCTCATGGACTCTACTCTTCGACCGTCTTTGAAAAGTCATATCACATTCACTGACACTGGGAAAAGCAAGGTATTGGGTCTAGGTAGGGTTGCTATCTCAAAGTATCAACACATGGATAAAGTGATGCTTGTTGAATCCCTTGGATACAACCTAATACTAGTCTCAATGCTTTGTGATCTTGATATGATTATGATCTTTGGAATATATCAATGTCTTGTGCTAATGGCTTCTCACAAATCTCAAGTCTTTGAAGGTTATCGAAGAGGTGATACATCTCCAACGTATCTATAATCTTTTATTGTTCCATGCTGTTATATTATCATTCTTGGATGTTTTACAATATTTAAAGTCATTTTATATCATTTTTTGGAACTAACATATTGACATAGTGCCCAATCACAGTCGTTGTTTTCTGCTTGTTTTTTTACATCGCATGAAATCAATACCAAACGAAGTCCAAACGCAACAAAACTTTTTGTGGATTTTTTTGGACCAGAAGACATCCAATGGGCCAAGAAAGTACCCGAGGGGAGCTAAGAGGGGAGCACAACCCACCAGGGCATGCCTGGGGGGGGGGGGCAGACACGTCTAGGTGGGTTGTGCCCACCCCGGTGGCCTCCTGCACCACCTCTTTGCACTATAAATACCCCAATATTCCAGAAACCCTAGGGGAGTCGATGAAAATCAATTCCAGCCGCCGCAAGTTCTAGAAACACCAGATCCAATCTAGACTCCATCTCGGAGGGGTTCATCATGTCCATTGGTGCCTCTCCGATGATGCGGGAGTAGTTCTTTGTAGACCTACGGGTCCGTAGTTAGTAGCTAGATGGCTTCCTCTCTATCTCTTGATTATCAATACAATGGTCTCTTGGAGATCCATATGATGTAAGTCTTTTTGCGGTGTGTTTGTTGGGATCCGATGAACTTTGAGTTTATGATCAGATCTATGTTTTTATCCATGAAAGTTATTTGAGTCTTCTTTGATGACTTATATGCATGATTGATTATATCCTCGTATTTCTTCTCCGATATTTGGGTTTTGTTTGGCCAACTTGATATATTTATCTTGCAATGGGAAGAGGTGCTTTGTGATGGGTTCGATCTTATGGTGCTTGATCCCAGTGACAGAAGGGGAAACGACACGTATGTATTATTGCTATTATGGATAACAAGATGGGGTCTATTTCTAGATAAATAGATCTTATCTACATCATGTCATTGTTCTTATTGCATTACTCCGTTTTCCATGAACTTAATACACTAGATGCATGTTGGATAGCGGTCGATGTGTGGAGTAGTAGTAGTAGATGCCAGCATGAGTCGGTCTACTAATCTTGGACGTGATTCCTATATAATGATCATTGCCTGGATATCGTCATGATTATTTGAAGTTCTATCAATTGCCCAACAATAATTGTTTTCCCACCATTTGCTATTTTTCTCGCGAGAAGCCACTAGTGAAACATGTTGGGAAACGTAGCATGCAATTTCAAAAAAAATCTTACGCTTACGCAAGATATATATAGGAGATGCATAGCAATGAGAGGGGTAGAGTGTGTCCACGTACCCTCATAGACCGAAAGCGGAAGCGTTAACTTAACGTGGTTGATGTAGTTGCACGTCTTCTCGGATCAACCGGTCAAGTACCGAACGTACGACACCTCCGAGTTCTGCACATGTTCAGCTCGATGGGTCCCTCGAACTCTTGATCCAGTAGAGGCACAAAGGAGTCGATGAGTTCCGTCAGCACGACGGCGTGATGACGGTGTTGGTGAAGTGATCCGCGCAAGGCTTCGCCTAAGCACTACGACAATATCACCAGAGGAGAAAACGGTGGAGGGGGGCACTGCACACGGCTAAACAATTGATGTTCTTGGGGGTGCCCCCGCCCCCCGTATATAAAGGAGGAGGGGAGGAGGCCGACCACAAGGGGCGCACGAAGGAGGGGGAAAGTCCCACTAGGACTCCACTCCTAGTAGGATTCCCCCCTCTTTTTCCTTCACACGGAGGGGGAAAAGGTGAAGGGAGAGGGAAGAGGAGAAGGAAAGGGGGCGCGCCCTCTCCCCTAGTCCAATTTGGACTCACTAAGGGAGGGGGGCGCGGCCACCCCTTGTGGGCTGCCTCCCCTCTCTCCTATGGCCCATGTCGGCCCAACAATTCCCCGGGGGGTTCCAGTAACCTCTCGGTACTCCAAAAAATACCTGAACCTTTCCGAAACCATTCCGATGTCCGAATATAACCTTAAAATATATCAATCTTTACCTCTTGACCATTTAGAGACTCCTCATCATGTCCGTGATCTCATCCGGGACTCCTAAAAACCTTCGGTCACCAAAACACATAACTCATATAATACATATTGTCATCGAACGTTAAGCGTGCGGACCCTACGGGTTCGAGAACTATGTAGACATGACCGAGACACCTCTCCAGTTAATAACCAATAGCAGAACCTCAATGCTCATATTGGTTCCTACATACTCTACGAAGATCTTTATCAGTCGAACCGCGATGTCAACATATGTTATTCCCTTTGGTATCGGTATGTTACTTGCCCGAGATTCGATTGTCGGTATTTTCATACCTAGTTCAATCTCATTACTGTCAAGTCTCTTTACTTGTTCCGTAATGCATCATCCCATAACTAACTCATTAGTCACATTGTTTGCAAGGCTTCATATTATGTGCATTACCGAGAGGGCCCAGAGATATCTCTCCAATACTCGGAGTGACAAATCCTAATATCAATCTATGCCAACCCAACAAACTCCTTTGGAGATACTTGTAGAGCCTATTTATAATCTCCCAGTTATGTTCTGATGTTTGTTAGCACACAAGGCATTCCACCGGTGTCCGGGAGTTGCATAATCTCATAGTCGAAGGAATATATATATGACATGAAGAAAGTAGTAGCAATAAAATGAACGATCATAATACAAAGCTAAAGGATGGGTCTTGTCCATCACGTCATTCTCCTAATGATGTGATCCCATTCATCAAATGACAGCACTTGTCCATGGCTAGGAAACTTAACCATCTTTGATCAACGAGCTAGTCAAGTAGAGGCATACTAGGGACACGGTGTTTTGTCTATGTATTCACACATGTATCAAGTTTCCGGATAATACAATTCCAACATGAATAATAAACATTTATCATGATATAAGGAAATATAAAATAACAACTTTATTATTGCCTCTTGGGCATATTTCCTTCAGTCTCCCACTTGCACTAGAGTCAATAATCCAGTTCACATCGCCATGTGATTTAACACCAATAGTTCACATCTGTATGTGATTAACACCCATAGTTCACATCATCATGTGACCAACATCCAAAGGGTTTACTAGAGTCAATAATCTAGTTCACATCGCTATGTGATTTAACACCCAAAGAGTACTAAGGTGTGATCATATTTTGCTCGTGAGAGAAGTTTAGTCAACGGGTCTGCTACATTTAGAGCCGTATGTACTTTGCAAATTTTCTATGTCTACAATGCTCTGCATGGAGTTACTGTAGCTAATTGCTCCCACTTTCAATATGTATCTAGATTGAGATTCAGAGTTATCTGGATTGGTGTAAAAGCTTGCATCAACGTAACTCTTTACGAAGAACTCTTTATCACCTCCATAACCGAGAAATATTTCCTTAGTCCTCTTAGGTAACTAAGGATAACTTTGACCGCTATTCAGTGATCCACTCCTGGTGCACTATCATACCTCCTTGCAAAACTCATAACAAGGCACACAACTGGTCTGGTACATAGCATAGCATAATTTATAGAACCTATGACTGAGGCATAGGGAATGACTTTCATTCTCTTTCTATCTTCTGTCGTGGTCGTGTTTTGAGTCTTACTCAATTTTACACCTTGTAATACATGCAAGAACTCCTTCTTTGATTGATCCATTTTGAACTCTTTCAAAATCTTGTCAAGGTATGTACTCATTGAAAAATCTTATCAAGCGTCTTGATCTATCTCTATAGATCTTGATGCCCAATATGTAAGAAGCTTTACCGAAGTCTTTCTTTGAAAAACTCCTTTCAAACTTTCCTTTATGCTTTCTAAAAAATTCTACATCATTTCCGATCAACGATATGTCATTCACATATACTTATCAGAAAGGTTGTAGTGCTCCCACTCACTTTCTTGTAAATACAAGCTTCACTACAGGTCAGTATAAAACTATATGCTTTGATCAACTCATCAAAGCGTATATTCCAACTCCAAGATGCTTGCACCAGTCCACAGATGGATCGCTGGAACTCGCACACTTTGTTAGCACCTTTCGGATCGACAAAACCTTCTGGTTGTATCATATACAACTCTTGTTTTAGAAATCCATAAAGGAATACAATTTTGACATCCATTTGCTAGATTTCATAATCATAAAATACGGCAATTCCTATCATGATTCGGACAGACTTAAGCATCGCTACGGGTGAGAAAGTCTCATCGTAGTCAACTCCTTGAACTTGTTGAAAACCTTTTTGTGACAATTCAAGCTTTGTAGATAGTAATACTACCATCACCATCCGTCTTCCTCTTGAAGATCCATTTATTTACTATGGCTTGCTGATCATCAAGCAAGTCAACCAAAGTCCACACTTTGTTCTCATACATGGATCATATCTCAGATTTCATGGCCTCAAGCCATTTGTCGGAATCTGGGCTCATCATAGCTTCTTCATAGTTCGTAGGTTCATCATGGTCAATTAACATGACCTCCAGAACAGGATTACCGTACCAATTTGGTGTGGATTGTGCTCTGTTTAACCTATGAGGTTCTGTAGCAACTTGATCTGAAGTTTCATGATTATTATCATTAGCTTCCTCTCCAGTTGGTGTAGACATCACAGGAATGGATTTCTCCGATGAGCTATTTTCCAAATTGAGAGAAGGTACAATTACCTCATTAAGTTCTACTTACCTCCCACTCACTTCTTTCGAGGGAAACTCCTTCTCTAGAAAGGTTCCGTTCTTAGCAACAAAAATCTTGCCTTCGGACTTGTGGTAGAAGGTGTACCCAATTGTTTCCTTAGGGTATCCTATGAAGACACACTTCTCTGATTTGGGTTCGAGCTTATCAGACTGAAGCGTTTTAACATAAGCATCGCATCTCCAAACTTTAAGAAATGACAGCTAAGGTTTGTTGCCAAACCATAGTTCATACGGTGTCGTCTCAACGGATTTTGACGGTGCCCAGTTTAACATGAATGCAGATGTCTCTAATGCATATCCCCCAAAAAATAGTGGTAAATCAGTAAGAGACATCATAGGTCGCACCATATCTAATAAAGTGCGGTTACGATGTTCGGACACACCATTACGCTGTGGTGTTCCAGGTGGCGTAAGTTGTGAAACTATTCCACATTGTTTTAAATGAAGGCCAAACTCGCAACTCAAATATTCACCTCCACAATCAGATCGTAGAAACTTCATTTTCTTGTTACGACGATTCTCCACTTCACTCTGAAATTCTTTGAACTTTTCAAATGTTTCAGACTTGTGTTTCATTAAGTAGATATACTAATATCTACTCAAATCATCTGTGAAGGTCAGAAAATGACGATACCCGCCACGAGCCTCAATACTCATTGGACCACATACATCGGTATGTATTATTTCCAATAAGTCATTAGCTCGTTCTATTGTTCCAAAGAACAGAGTTTTAGCCATCTTGCCCATGAGGCATGGTTCGCAAGTATCAAATGATTCATAATCAAGTGATTCCAAATGCCTATCAGCATGGAGTTTCTTTATGTGCTTTACACCAATATGACCTAAACGGCAGTGCCACAAGTATGTTGCACTATCATTATCAAGTTTGCATCTTTTGGCATCAATATTATGAATATGTGTATCACTACAATCAATATTCAATAAACCATTAGAATTGGGTGTATGGCTATAGAAGGTTTTATTCATGTAAACAGAATAACAATTACTCTCTATTTTAAATGAATAACTGTATCACAATAAACATGATCCAATCATATTCATGCTAAACACAAACACCAAATAACATATATTTAAGGTTCAACACTAATCCCAAAGTTAGAGTGAGTGTACGATGGTGATCGTATCAACCTTGGAATTAATTCCAACACACATCATCACCTCGCTCTTAACTAGTCTTTGTTTATTCTGCAACTCCTATTTCGAGTTACTAATATTAGCATTTGAACTGGTATCAAATACCCAGGGGTAACTACGAACACTAGTAAGGTACACATCAATAACATGTATATCAAATATACCTTTGTTCACTTTGCCATCCCTATCTGCCAAATGTTTGGTGTAGTTCCGCTTGTAGTGACCATTTCCTTTGCAGTAGAAGCACTCAGTTTTAGGCTTGGGCATAGCTTTGGGATTTTTCACGGGAGTGGCAACTTGCTAGCCATTCTTCTTGAAGTTACCTTTGTTTCCCTTTGCCCTTTTCTTGAAACTAGTGGTCCTATCAATCATCAACACTTGATGCTCTTTCTTGATTTCTACCTTCGTCGATTTCAGCATCACGAAGAGCTCAGGAATCTTTTTCGTCATCCCTTGCATATTATAGTTCATCAAGAAGTTCCAGTAACTTGGTGATAGTGACTAGAGAACTCTGTCAATCACTATCTTATCTGGAATATTAACTCCCACTTGATTCAAGAGATTGTAGTACTCAGACATTCTGAGCACATGCTCACTGGTTGAGCTATTCTCCTCCATCTTGTAGGCGAAGTTCTTGTCAGAGGTCTTATACCTCTCGACATGGGCATGAGGTTGAAATACCTATTTCAGCTCTTGAAACATCTCATATTCTCCGTGGCGTTCAAAATGTTTTTGAAGTCCCGATTCTAAGCATAAAGCATGGTGCACTAAACTATCAAGTAGTCATCATATCGAACTTGCCAAACGTTCATACCCTCTACATCTACTCCTGCACTTGGTTTGTCACCTAGCGGTGCATTGAGGACATAATATTTTCTGTGCAACAACGAGGATAATCATCAGATCACGAACCTAGTCCGCATCATTGCTACTATCATCTTTCAACTTAGTTTTCTCTAGAAACATATCAAAAAATAGAGGAGCTATAATGCGAGCTATTGATCTACAACATAATTTGCAAATACTATATAGACTAAGTTCATGATAAATTAAAGTTCAATTAATCAATTTACTTAAGAACTCCCACTTAGATAGACATCCCTCAAGTCATCTAAATGATACATGATCCAAATCAATTAAACCATGTGCGATCATCACGTGAGATGGAGTAGTCATCAATGGTGAACATCTCTATGTTGATCATATCTACTATATGATTCATGTTTGACCTTTCGGTCTCTAGTGTTCCGAGGCCATGTATGTACATGCTAGGCTCATCAAGTTTAATCCGAGTATTCCACATGTGCAAAACTATTTTTCACCCATTGTATGTGAACGTAGAGCCTATCACACCCGATCATCACGTGGTGTCTCAGCACGAAGAACTGTCGCAACGGTGCATACTCAGGGAGAACACTTATTCCTTGAAATTTTAGTTAAGGGATCATCTTATAATGGTACCGCCGTACTAAGCAAAATAAGATGCATAAAAGATAAACATCACATGCAATCAAAATATGTGACATGATATGGCCATCATCATCTTGTGCTTTTGATCTCCATCTCCAAAGCATCGTCATGATCTCTATCGTCACCGGCTCGACACCTTGATCTCCATCGTAGTATCGTGGTTGTCTCGCCAACTATTGCTTCTACAACTATCATTACCGCCTAGTGATAAAGTAAAGCAATTACATGGCGTTTTCATTTCATACAATAAAGCGACAACCATAAGGCTCATGCCAGTTGCCAATAACTTTTACAAAACATAATCATCTCATACAACAACATATATCACATCATGTCTTGACCATATCACATCAGAACATGCCCTACAAAAACAAGTTAGACATCCTCTACTTTGTTGTTGCATGTTTTACTTGGCTGCTACGGGCTGCTTGCATGAACCGTACATACCTACGGCACAAAAACCACAACGGTGATTTATCAAGTTTGCTGTTTTAACCTTCACAAAAACCGGCCACAGTCAAATTCGATTCAACTAAATTTGGAGGAACAAACACCCGCCAGCCACCTTTATGCAAAACTAATTGCATGTCTGTCGGTGGAACCGGTCTCATGAATGCGGTCATGTAAGGTTGGTTCGGGCCGCTTCATCCAACAATACCGCCAAATCAAAATAAGACATTGGTGGTAAGTAGTATGACGATCACCGCCCACAACTCTTTGTGTTCTACTCATGCATATCATCTACGCATAGACCTGACTCTGATACCATTGTTGCGAAACATAGCATGCAATTTAAAAAAAATTCCTACACTCACGCAAGATCTATCTAGGATATGCATAGAAACGATAAGGGGAGAGTGTGTCCACTTACCCTCATAGACGAAAAGAGGAAGCATTAACTTAACGCGGTTGATGTAGTCAAAAGTCTTCTCGAATCAACTGACAAAGTACCGAATGTACGACACCTCTGAGTTCTACACATGTTCAACTCGATGACGTACCTCGAACTCTTGATGCAGTAGAGGCACGAAGAAGTCAATGAGTTCCGTCAGCACGACAGTGTGATGGCGGTGTTGGTGAAGTGATCCGCGCAGGGCTGCGCCTAAGCACTATCGCAATATGACCAGAGGAGTAAATGGTGGAGGGTGGCACCGCACACGGCTAAACAATTTATGTGCTTTGGGGTGCCCCCCACCCCCGTATATAAAGGAGGAGGGGAGGAGGCCCGCCAAAAGGGGCGCACCAAGGAGGGGAAATTCCTACTAGGACTCCACTCCCAGTAGGATTCCCCCCACCCTCTTTTTTCCTTCACACGGAGGGGGAAAAGGGGAAGGGAGAGGGAAGAGGAGCAGGAAAGGGGGGCGCACCCTATCCCCTAGTCCAATTCAGACTCCCCGTGGAAGGGGCGCACAACCAACCCTTGTGGGCTGCCTCCCCTCTCTCCTATGGCCCATGTAGGCCCAACAAGTCCCCGGGGGGTTCCGGTAACCTCCCGGTACTCTGAAAAATACCTGAACCTTTCCGAAACCATTCCGGTGACCGAATATAACCTTCCAATATATTAATATTTACCTCTTGGCCATTTCGAGACTCCTCATCATGTATGTGATCTCATCCGGGACTCCGAACAACCTTCTTTCACCAAAACACATAACTCATATAATACATATCGTCATCGAACGTTAAGCGTGCAGACCCTACGGGTTCGAGAACTATGTAGACATGATCGAGACACCTCTCCGGTCAATAACAATAGTGGAACCTAGATGCTCATATTGGTTCCTACATATTCTATGAAGATCTTTATCGGTCGAACTGCAATGTCAACATATGTTATTCCCTTTGTCATCGGTATGTTACTTGACCGAGATTTGATCGTAGGTATCTTCATACCTAGTTGAATCTCGTTACCGGCAAGTCTCTTTACTCGTTCCGTAATGCATAATCCCATAACTAACTCATTAGTTATATTGCTTGAAAGGCTTCATATGATGTGCATTACCGAGAGGGCCCAGAGATACCTCTCCAATACTCGGAGTGAAAAATCCTAATCTCGATCTATGCCAACCCAACAAACACCTTCAGAGATACCTGTAGAGCATCTTTATAATCACCCAGTTACGTTGTGATGTTTGATAGCACAGAAGGCATTCCTCCGGTGTCCGGGAGTTGCATAATCTCATTGTCGAAGGAATACATATGGCATGAAGAAAGAAGTAGCAATAAAACTGAAAGATCATAACGCTAAGCTAATGGATGGGTCTTATCCATCACATCATTCTCCTAGTGATGTGATCCCGTTTATCAAATGACAACACATGTCCATGGCTAGGAAACTTAACCATCTTTGATCAACGAGCTAGTCAAGTAGAGGCATACTAGGGACACAGTGTTTTGTCTATGTATTCACACATGTATAAATATTTCGGTTAATACAATTCCAGCATGAATAATAAAAAATTATCATGATATAAGGAAATATAAATAAATACTTTATTATTGCCTCTAGGGCATATTTCCGTCAAAACTTATGATCCCCGGGTCTCTTTTCATCATATTTTCCTTTGCAATCTATTTTCCTTTGCTTTTATTTTCAGATCTATTACACCAAAAATACAAAAATACCTTGCTGCACTTTATTTATTTTGCGATCTATTTATCCTATCTATCACAAATTTATCACGTCTTCTCGCCAATTTGAGGCATCTTTACCCAAAAAGGATTGACAACCCCTTTAACACGTCGGGTTGCGAGTATTTGTTATTTGTGTGCAGGGGTTGTTTACGTTCTGTTGCTTGGTTCTCCTACTGGTTTGATAACCTTGGTCTCATCACTGAGGGAAATACCTATCGTCGCTGTGCTGCACCATCCCTTCCTCTTTCGGGAAATGCCGACGTAGTTCAAGTAGGCATCAAAAGGAATTTTTAACGCCATTGACGGGGAGGATCAAGTCAAGATAGTCTCCCGTCAACTTGCCAATTTCTGGCATCATTGCTAGGGAGGATCTTCAACATCAACCAGGTTCCTAATCACAAATCTCATCACCTCGCAATTTACATTATTTGCCATTTGCCTCTCATTTTCCTCTCCCCCACTTCACAAAAAATTGTCGTTTTATTCACCCTCTTTTGCGTTTGCCGTTTTCTTGTCAGATCTGTTTTTGAGTGCAATCTTGTTGTGAAGTCATCATGATTCAAGAGAACACCAAGTTGTGTGATTTCTCAAATACCAACAACAATGATTTTAGCATTCCGATTGCTCCTCCAACCACTAGTGCGGAGTCTTATGATATTAATACTGCTTTGCCGAATCTTGTTGTGAAAGATCAATTTGCCGGTACTCCTAATGAGGATTCCGCGTCCTATCTTAACACATCCGTGGAATTATGCGATATGCAAAATAAAAAATATGTGGACAATGATGTTGTGAAATTGAAATTATTTCTATTTTATTTGCGAGATTGTGCAAAATTTTGTTTTTCTTCTTTGCCACGCTATAGTATTGATTCTTGGTACAAGTGCAAGGATGCTTTTATTACTAAGTATTTTCCGCCCACAAAAATCATTTCCCTTAGAATCCAGATCATGAATTTCAAGCAACTTGAACATGAGCATGTTGCACATTCTTGGGAAATGATGAAATTGATGCTAAGGAATTGCCCAACTCATGGGTTAAATCTTTGGATGATCATACAAATTTTTTATGTGGGGTTGAATTTTGTTTCTCGTAATCTTTTGGATTCCGCCACAGGGGGTACTTTTATGGGAATTGCTTTGGGTGAAGCTACTAAATTGCTAGACAATATTATGGCCAATTACTCACAATGGCATACCGAAAGAGCTCCTACTAGTAAAAAACTCAATTCGGTAGAAGAAATAAATTCTTTGAGTGAAAAAGTTTATGCTCTTATGAAGTTGGTTGCTAATAAAAGTGCTCCTATTGATTTTAATGATGTGCCTTTTTCCACCTTGATTAAGCAAAATAGTGATGCCAAAGACCTGAATTTTATCTCGTGAAACAATTTCAATAACAATGCTTATAGAGGTAATTTTAATCCTAGGCCTTTTCCTAGTAATTCCTCTAATAATTATAGTAATTCCTATGGTAATCCATCTTATAATACTAATAGAAACACCTATGATCTTGAGAATAATATTAAATAATTTATCAATACTCAAAAAGTTTTCAATGCTTCGATAGAAGAAAAGTTGAATAAAGTTGATGATATGTCTAGAAGTAATGATAGAATTTCTCATGATGTAGAAACTCTCAAGATGAAAAATTTTGTGCCTAAAGTTGAAGAATAAATTAAAGCTCTTTATGTTTATATGGATGAAAGTAAGAAAAGAACCACTATGCTTAGAGCTAAAAGAGAATTTTTAGAAAGAGTGTTTTCTAGTGATTACTTTCATAAAAGTGATGAAGATCTTAAAATGATTGGTGGTTCTTATATTGGTTCTTTGTTTAGTAAAATTAAGATTGATGAAAAAGGGACTGGAGAAAAGCCAACTTTAGTTAGAAGGCGTCCCTATGATTCAGAGGGTGAAAATCTTGTTGAGAAAATTGATAAAAGTGGGTCTGAAGAGGTCAAGACTTTAACTAGTGATGTGCCCACTATTTTGGATTACAAAGACTTTAATTATGATAGTTGCTCTTTGGTTGATTGCATTTCTTTGTTGCAATCCCTGATAAATTCACCCCATGCTTATGAACAAAAAAATCTTTTACTAAACATATTGTTGATGCTATGATGAAAGCTTTTGAAGAAAAGTTGGAATTAGAAGTTTCAATTCCTAGAAAATTACATGATGAATGGGAACCTACCATCAAAGTCAAGATTAAAAATTATTAGTGTTTTGATTTATGTGACTTGGGTGCTAGTGCTTCTACAATTCCGAAATCTTCATGTAATGTGCTTGGTCTTACCGATATTGAAGAATGATCTTTAAATTTGTACTTGGCGGATTCTACTATTAAAAAGCCTATGGGAAGAATTAATGATGTTCTTATTATTGCAAATAGGAATTATGTGCCCATAGATTTTATTTTTCTTGACATTGATTGCAATCCGTCTTGTCCAGTCATACTTGGTAGACCGTTTTTACGTACTATTGGTGTCATGATTAATATGAAAGAAGGTAATATTAAATTTCAACTTCCACTAAGGAAGGGTATGGAATACTTCCCTAGAACAAGAATGAGGCCACCATATGAATCAATCATGAGGGAATCCTACGGATCTAAAACCAAAGATGACAACACTTGGATCATACGCGTTATGCCTAGCTAGGGGCGTAAAACGATAGCGCTTGTTGGGAGGCAACCCAACTTGTATCTTTTTGCATTTTGGTTTTCTTGTTGTTTTCAATAAAATACACAATTATGCCTCTGGTTAGATGTGTTTTTGTGGTTTAAATTAGTGTTTGTGCCAACCGGGCCTTTGGGATGATTTGGGTGAAATTTGATTTGATCTTGCTAAAAACGAGAAACTTTTGCACCCACAAAAGTATTTTTCATTTTCATAAGAAGAGTGCTTTTGAGTTGATTCTTTTTGCATACGATTAATAAAAAAATTATTCGCGTCGTCCTAATTTTCCAGAATTTTTGGAGTTACAGAAGTATTTGAAGTAGTCAGATTGCTATAGACTGTTCTGTTTTTGACAGATTCAGTTCTCTTTGCGTTGTGTGCTTGTTTTTATGATTCTATGGTTTTCTTTGAAGAGTTTTTGCTAGAGAAAAGTTGGAACACAATAGATATAATGCAAAAATAAAATATGAATAGGTTTGCAATAGTACTTATAGTAGTGGTTTTCTTTCTTATATTAATGGATCTCACGAAGGTTTTGTTAAGTTTTGTGTGATTGAAGTTTTCAAGTTTTGGGTGATCTTACGATGGATGAAGGAATAAGGACTAAAAAAGGCTAAGCTTTGGGATGCCCGAGGAACCTCAAGATAATATCCAAGAAGTAGCAAGCAACTAAGCTTGGGGATGCCCTCGAGTGGCATACCCACTTTCTTCTAACAACCATCGGTATTTTACTTGGAACTATATTTTTATTCGTCACACATTATGAGTTTTGCTTGGAGCGTCTTGTATGATATGAGTCTTTGCTTCTTTTATTAGTATTTGAAGTCTTGAATCCTTGCTGGACACACCTTTTTGAGAGAGCCAAAAATTATGCTATGCTTGGTCATATGCTTCTTTTAATTTTTTTAGAGCTCTGGAATTGCTCTAGTGCTTCACTTATATCTTTTTGAGGTCGGTGTGCTTTGTTATTTTTGAAGAAATGCTCTCATGCTTCACTTAGATTTATTTGGGAGTTAGTAAATTTTTTAAGAAATTCTCCCTTGCTTCACTTAGATTATTTTGAGAGAAAGAAAAAAAATTATGCTCATGTTCTTCACTTAAATTTTTTTGAGCTTATTAAAAGCAACATATGAAAATAGTCTAAAAGTGATAGATATCCAAGGAGTATATAAAAAAACTTTCATGAAGATCATTGGACAAAATAAACTTTGAGATATGACGATATGATATGTGAGTCATGTTGATGAGTAATTATGCTTTAGTATGAATATTGGTGTTAAGGTTTATGATTCCCTATGCAAGCACGAAAGTCAATAGTTATGCAATGAAATTTACATCCTACTTGTGGAGCATTATTCGGTGTTACTTATGCTTAATGCTTGGGTACGTGATTTTTTGTTTCTTGGTTGGTCGCTTCTCAATCTTTTTGCTAGCCTTCATTTTTCCCTAAGTATGATCACTACTTGTGCAACGAAAACCCTTTAAACTAGTTTTTCCATATGAGTCCACTATATCTACCTATATGCGGTATTTCTGCCGTTCTAAGCAAAATTTCACGTGCCATCTCTAATTTTCAAAATAAATTTCTCTTTCATGTGCTCATACCGCTCGCGAGGCGGTGAGGGGTGGCCAATATTTTCCATGCTAGATTTTTTATTCTCACGATGAGTATTTATTCACTTGTCATTACCCGAGAGTACGGCAAAGGTATTAGGGATGCCCAGTCCTAAAATAAAAAATGAATTTACTTTACGTTGTCAAGTAATAAATTCCTTGGAAAGTGTTGGTATCGAGGGCACCTATGGATACGGTTAGCCATGGAAAGTGAAAGTAATGGTGGGAAAAGGAATGAACTTTATTTTCTCTTTAGGAACCGCCTATGATGTATCTAGCATGGAAAGTGTTGGGAGCTCTAAGTCGTTTTCATTGGTGGGAAAAGTATGCCTCCCAAAATGTTTTTATCTCTCAATTTTCACTTTGAGCTCTGGCACCTCTACAAATCCCTACCTCCCTCTGCGAAGGGCCTTTCTTTTACTTTATTCATTTTCTTTGAATTTGAGTCTCCATCTTCTCTCATAAAGCACCAACTAAGGGGCACTATGATCATATTTGAGCATTTGGTGTAGCTAATATTCGAGTGTGTTTCATGAATGGATCAATGATTGAGCATAATGGGCTAGGGATAACTTGCTTTGGTGTGGATATTTTGAAATACATGGTTGCTTGTTGGTATGCTTGAGTATTAAGTCTTCATGTCAAAACTAGACTACTGCTTTGAACCATATAAAAGTCCAAATGTCCATGCTAAAAAGAAAAGATTATGTGTGAACATGTTAGGCAGCATTCCACATCAAAAATTCTTTTTTATCATTTACCTACTCGAGGACGAGCAGGAATTAAGCTTGGGGATGCTGATACGTCTCCAATGTATCTATAATTTTTGATTGTTCCATGCTGTTATATTATCATTCTTGAATGTTTTACAATCATTTTATAGTAATTTTATATCAGTTTTTGGTACTAACCTATTGACATAGTGCCCAGTGCCAGTTGCTGCTTTCTGCTTGTTTTTTTACATTGCAGGAAAGCAATACCAAACAGAGTCCAAACGCAGCGAAAATTTTTGTGGATTTTTTTGGACCAGAGGACATCTGTGGGCCAAGCAAGTACCTAAGGGGAGCTCCGTGGAGAGCACAACCCACCAGGATGCGCCTGGGGGCCCAGGGCGCGCTTGGGGACCCAGGTGCACCCAGGTGGGTTGTGCCTACCTCGGTGGCCTCCCGCACTGCCTCTTTGCTCTATAAATAACCCCAGTATTCCAGAAACCCTGGGGTAGTCGATGAAAATCAATTCCAGCCGCCGCAAGTTCCAGAAACACCAGATCCAATCTAGACACCATCTCGGAGGGGTTCATCATGTCCATTGGTGCCTCTCCGATGATGCGGGAGTAGTTCTTTGTAGACCTACGGGTCCGTAGTTAGTATCTAGATGGCTTCCTATCTCTCTATTGATTATTATACATTGGTATTTTGGAGATCCATATGATGATACTTTTTGCGGTGTGTTTGTTGGGATCCGATGAACTTTGAGTTTATGATCAGATCTTTGTTTTTATCCATGAAAGTTATTTAAGTATTCTTTGATCTCTTATATGCATGATTGGTTGGCCTCGTATTTCTTCTCCAATATTTTGGTTTTGTTTGGCCAACTTAATCTATTTATCTTGCAATGGGAAGAGGTGCTTTGTGATGGGTTCGATCTTACGGTGTTTCATCCCAGTGACAGAAGGGGAAACGGCACGTATGTATCATTGCTATTAAGGATAACAAGATGGGATCTATTTCTGCATAAATAGATCTTGTCTACATCATGTCATCGTTCTTATTGCATTACTCCATTTTTCCATGAACTTAATACACTAGATGCATGCTGGATAGCGGTCGATGTGTGGAGTAATAGTAGTAGATGCAGGCAGGAGTCGGTCTATTAATCTTGGACGTGATGCCTATATAATGATCATTGCTTGGATATCGTCATGATTATTTGATGTTCTATCAATTGCCCAACAGTAATTGTTTTCCCACCATTTGCTATTTTTCTCAAGAGAAGCCACTAGTGAAACCTACGGCCCCGGGTTTCTTTTCATCATATTTGCCTTTGCAGTCTATTTTCCTTTGCTTTTATTTTCAGATCTATTAAACCAAAAATACAAAAATACCTTGGCGATTATAGCCATAATTTTCCTCGGTGTCTAGCACTTCGTTCCATTTATTATTGAGTGTATCCTGTGCGGCTTTAAGCCGCTGCTTCTGCTTCTTCAGGCTCCTTGCGGTAGCGATGAGCCTCCGATGGAGGCACTCTTATTCTAAGGGTTCTTCTGGGATGACGAATTCGTCGTCGCCCGAGCTGATCTCCTCTTTGCAGACAGGTTGATAACTATTGTCTTCGGTGTCGCTGTGTTCGGACCATAGCCCCGGACTGTGCACGTCGTCTTCGTGCTTGTCCTGCTCCATCGCTGTGTCTGCGAGGTCTTCGGCTTGGTCCGGATTATCACCATCGTGAGTGACAATGTTGCTATTTTTGACCTTGCCGGATTGAGATCGGCGCTTCTGACGCCGTTGCTTGGGAGGTTCATCGGCGGGCTTGTTGTTGTCACCGTAGGCCTTCTTATCTTGAAGTGTGTCCACCATATATATATATATATATCGTATGAAGACGTAGCCGTCCACCGCCCTATTATGGGTGGGTTGTGGTCTAGATTTTCTCTGGCTTTGAGGTCCATCCCTTCGAAGTCTTCAGAGGCATAGTCAAGTAGATCGGTTAGATCTTGGACAATGGCTATGAAGTGGGTGGTGGGTGGGAAACGGTATTCTCCGCTCTCAGCTTCCAATTCGAACCGAATATAGTTCGGCTGAGAGTTCCCTAACAAGGAGAGGTCTCTTAATGAGTTTAGCACATCGCCTAAAGGTGAGTGCCGGAAGATGTAAGCGGAGCTGAACTCAACAATCGGCGCCTGATCAACGGGCGTAGATGCACGCGGTTCAGAACCTATGGCCGGAGATAAGTCCGAGGTTCTGGTGACACAAGCCTCGTTCGAGCTCGGGTCTGTGTTCGGCTCCAACGCCGCTGAGTCTGCGGCTTCCATGGTGGGGTTAAGCTTCCCGTCCTCGGATGACGCAATCTGCTCTGGATCTACGGTCAGAGCAGCTACAGGTGCTATCTCCTAAACATGGTCCGATGACAGATTTAAGTCATGTTCATCGAGGCGGCAGGGAGCGGCTATCATGGGCTCGAGTCCGTTGAAGATCAAGTCTCCGTGGATATCGGTGATGTAATTCAAGCTTCCAAACCTGACCTGATGACTAGGAGCATAGCTGTCGATCCGCTCTAGTTGACCAAGCGAGTTGGCCTGCAGTGCGAAGCCGCCGAATACGAAGATCTGTCCGAGGAGGAAAACCTCACCCTGGACTGCATTGTTGTAGATGATTGATGGAGCCATCAAAACCTTCTGGCGACGATGAAAGCACCAATGTCGGTGTCAAAACTGGTGGATCTCGGGTAGGGGACCTGAACTGTGCATCTAAGGTCGATGGTAACAGGAGACGGGGGACACGATGTTTACCCAGGTTCGGGCCCTCTCTATGGACGTAATACGCTACTTCCTGCTTGATTGATCTTGATGAATATTAGTATTACAAGAGTTGATCTACCACGAGATTGTAATAGCTAAACCCTAGAAATCTAGCCTATGAGATTATGATTGTGTATATGTATATCTGCCTCTAAGGACTAAGCCCTCTGCTTTATATAGACATTGAAGGGGAATAGGGTTGTACAAAGTCGGTTACAGAGAAATGAATCTTCATATCCGATTGCCAAACTTGCCTTCCACGCCAAGGAGAGTCCCATACGGACACGGGACGAAGTCTTCTGTCTTGTATCTTCATAGTCCATCAGTCCGTCTTACATCAATAGTCCGGCTGTCCGAGGACCACTTAATTCGGGACTCCCTCACCTACTTCCTGCTTGATTGATTATTGCTTGGGATCTTGATTACAAGGGTGCAACTTGGCTAACGTAGTACTCGAGAGCTTGTAATTTAGTCCTTTCCACCTCAGGGGCTCCCCTTTATATATAGGTTGAGGCCCCGAGGTTACAACAGAATCTAGGTCATACTATGACCCGTGTCCTAGTCTATCTCCTACTTTTTTTACCTCCCAAGTAAGAGAATTTCCTTATAACCGCTTCGATGAGCCGACCTCCTAGACACTGGCCCATGAGTCGGCCTGCTCTATGAGTCGCCTCCTAGGCCTTGAGATTCATAATCTTTACAACCCACATATCAAGCCCGTCTTTTAAGTCGCCACTAGATAACCAGGTCACCATCTGGCCGGGTCATATCGTGGGGTTATATCCCCAACATTAACCCCTGGGTTAGCTTGGATTTATCCATGTTAATTTACATTGGAATTAAGTCCGGGTCATCCTTCAACGAATTAGAACTTCTTTTTTGCCTCTTCATCTTATCTTCTATGTGTTCATAAGAGACCGCCGACTCATAATTCTTTTATACATGGCATTTCTTACTTCCTCTAACACCACCTTTGTCACGCCCAATATGTGATACTATCCTAAAGAGACTCGAAGGTCCCACCAAGGATAGAACCGCATATTGAAACGCTTTTGCAAGGTGGATATCATTACATCAACATTACATCATAGATGGGGATACATACAAGAGGCATACAATGCCACACGAATACAACATCACAATACATGAGAGCAACATCCGACTACGGATGAAACACAAACAGAAACTCAAATGACATCCACCCTGCTATCCCAGGCTGCCGACCTGGAACCTATCCCCTGATCGAAGAAGCAGAAGAAGAACTCAACGCAAGCAAGCATCGCTCTCGCATCATGATCATCGCATAACCTGTACCTGCAACTGTTGTTGTAGTAATTTGTGAGCCACGAGGACTCAGCAATCCCATTACCATGGGTATCAAGACTAGGAAAGCTTAAATGGGAAAGGAAGGGGTAAAGTGGTGAGGTTGCAGCAGCGGCTAAGCATATATGGTGGCTAACATATGCAAATAAGAGCGAGAAGAGAGCAAAAGGAATGGTCGTGAAGCTAGCAATGATCAAGAAGTGATCCTGAACTCCTACTTACGTCAAACATAACCCAGAAACCGTGTTCACTTCCCGGACTCTGCCGAGAAGAGACCATCATGGCTACACACGCGGTTGATGCGTTTTAATTCGGATCTGGTGTCAAGTTATCTACAACCGGACATTAACAAATTCCCATCTGCCTATAACCGAGGCACGGCTTTCGAAAGATTATACCCTGCAGGGGTGTCCCAACTTAGCCCATGATAAGCTCTCGCGATCAACGAAGGATATACCTTCTCCCAGGAAGACCCGATCAGACTCGGATTCCCGGTTTACAAGACATTTCGACAATGGTAAAACAAGACCAGCAAGACCGCCCGATGCGCCGACAATCTCGATAGGAGCTGCACATATCTCGTTCTCAGGGCAACACCGGATAGGTCAGCCTACGAGTAAAACCAGCCCTCGAGTTGCCCCAAGGTGGCCCCGCAGTCTGCCCGGTTCGGACCAACACTTAGACAAGCACTGGCCCGGGGGGGGGGGCTAAAATAAAGATGACCCTTGGGTTAATTAATCCCAAGGGAAATATAGGTGGTGATGAGGCAAATAGTAAAACCAAGGTTGGGCCTTGCTGGAGGAGTTTTTTTCAAAGCGAACTGTCAAGGGGGTCCCATAAATCACCCAACCGCGTAAGGAATGCAAAATCCGAGAACATAACACCGGTATGACGGAAACTAGGGCGGCAAGAGTGGAACAAAACACCAGGCATAAGTCCGAGACTTCCACCCTTTACCAAATATATAGATGTATTAATTAAATAAGAGATATTGTGATATCCCAACAAAATCCTGTCCAATATGGAGCAATCTTCAACTTCACCTGCAACTAACAATGCTATAAGAGGGGCTGAGCAAAGCGGTAACATAGCCAAGCAATGGTTTGCTAGGAAGGGTGTCAAAGGTTATAGGTTCATGGCAATTTGGGAGGCTTGATGAGCAAAAGATAGGTAACGCAGCAAAGCGATAGAACAATGCAACTAGCATAGCAATGATAGTAGTGAGATCCAGGGTAGCGGTCATCTTGCCTGAAATCCAGCAAGGAAGAAGAACGAGTCCATGAAGAAGACGAACGGATGAAGCCGAACCAAGCGTAGACGAACGAGTCCTCACGATCGCAACAAAATGGGAACTATCGAGAAGAAGCACACAACATAGTAAACACACCACACATGAACAAGACATGATGCTCAACCAAGTATGATGCAAGACAAGACTACATGAAGCTACTCATGGCAAGAGATGATGCAAACAAGAGCAACACATCAAAGCAAGTTTAAATGAGGCCGGAAACAACATATAACAATTCCGGTAAGTCCTCATATGCAAATTTCGAAATTGTTCCAGATATGAATAAACCTTATGTTCAAGTTGTTAAACAGCAAGTTAAGATGGACCAAGATGATCTACACGAGATTCTAGTCAAGTTACATATAAAGTTCATTTAGTTCGGGGCTACGGCCTAGAAGATATGAGCAAAACAAGTTAAACATGGCATTGATGTAAAATGCACCCAAACATCAAGAAAACACCTCAAAACAAGTATTCAACATGATAATATGAAACTACATGCAAAATCAAGCAAGTTTCATATAGAGCACACTCAAAACGGAGCAACGGTTCAACACACACACACATGAAACAAGATATAATAACAATCTGTCCAAAACAGCAACTAGGCATCTTGCAAGCATCAAAACAACATGCTACAGGACCTCAACATGAAAACAAAAGATATGGGCATGATGTACAGGTAAAGCACTACAAAACATGAACACTGAGCTATCTCCAGAAATCACTAGAACATGCTCAAACACACATGACAAGATTGCAAATAATATTAGTTTCAGACTTTGCAGGAATAACATCAAGTTGCAATGTTTAGAGCTATCAAACAACATGTTACAGGAACATATCATGGCAAAAAAAGGCATGGCATGAATCTACTAAATGCATAGATCAAAAGTCCCTTACCGACCATGAGCAAAAAAGGTTCAGAAAATATGATGGCACACACGTAAACATGGCAAGTTATATTACAGATTTAAACATGGCAGGAACAACGATAAGTAGGCATGTAGATGAGCTTGTACCACTCACCACAGATCAATACATGGCATGATAAGGCAACCAACAGTGAGAAGACATATTTATGAAGCTAAGAATGGCAAGAGCAAGTTCATAGGGTGCATGGATCACTAACAACAATCATGGCAACAACTGAACTTAATGTTAACAGGCTGACAGCCACATTATTTAGCAACTTTGGAGCAAGGAAACAACAAGCTACAGCAGGCTATAAATGCAACCAGGGGCATGGATAGATAGAGCATGACATGTAGAACAAAACACCCTTAGTGACCATCTCCAGATTATGCATAGAATGACTTGTAGCAGCAGGTTTACATAGCATCACGAAATAACAGATTCAGCCTAGCAAAACAGCAACAGCAAGTACCCTACTTAACAAGCTTGATTCACTCCCCACAAGTCATTGCATGACAAGATAAGCATAGCATCAGCCAGAAGACATGTTTATGAAACAAACCAAGGCAAGAACAAGGTCATAGCATGCAAGGATCAACTACAACAACCTTGGCAAAATTGAATAACATGTAAACAATCTGCCAGGAAACATTTTGTAGCAAAAGTAGAGCACGAAAATGACATGCTAGACTACTCCATAATTGCAAACAGGGGCATGAATGGCTAGATAAAAACCATATGTTCAAAACACCCTTACTGAAGTATCTCAAAATATGCATGGATCTCTGTGTAGCATCAAGTTACATGGCATGAAAATAACAGCAGAACAGGGACTGAAATCAGCAAAATCACGAAGCCTAGTTTGCATGCTTGTGCTAGTCACCACATTGATCACAAAAATACATGGTAAGCACCTATGTAAAGAAGACATGGCATAGTTCAAAACACATGTAGACATCAACCTCATAGGATGCACACATCAATCATGGCAAAAATGACAGATGAGCATGTTCTGTTAAGAAACGGGAACTAACATTATGAAGCACTCTTGCAACGATGAAACAGGCATCAAGATGAGCTCAAATGAACATGATGCAATGGAATGAAATGAAGTACTCATCGAGATGAACAATTTGACATATTACACGCACGAAACGGAGCAGTATGCATGGAGATATGGCATGGCAAAGGATGCATCAGAATGTCAGGGACTTAGTCGATTTTTCAGGAAAAAAACGAAGTGAGCGCAGATTAGCTAAAAGTCGCACGGGCAGGGTTTACTGGGCTCTCACCATTGGGCCAAGCCCAGGAAGTGGAGAGGAAGCAGTGGGCCTGCTGGAGCTGGGCTGGGCCTTGGGGAGGCCACCTGGGCCGGGGCCCACGCGAGGCGCGGTCAACCGGGCGTAGGATCGAGCGGCTCCTCTGCTCGATCCCCGACCAGGGCGGCGGCGACGGCTTCAGCGACGGCGCAGCCGAGCGGAGGACGACGGGGGCCGGGGAACGGCGCCGGATCGAGCGGATCCGGGGCGGCGGCAGCCGTGGCCGGAGACGGCGGTTGCGGCGGGGGTGGCCGGAGCGAGCGAGGGCCGGGGCGCTCGGGCGCGGGCCGGCGCGCATGGGCGAGAGGGCGGCGGCGGACGGGATCCGTGGCGGGGCGAGGTCGCGACGGCGGCGGCCGAGGTCGCCGGCGCCGGGAGGCGAGGCGGCGGCGGCGGAACCGGGGCGGGCTCGGGCGCCGCGGACGAGGAAGGAGACGGCGGCGCGGGATCTAGGCGGTGGGGTCGGACGCGCGGGCCGGGAGGGCCGGCTGCGGGCCTCGGCGGGCTTCGGCTGCGGGCGGCGGGGCGCCGGGACAGGTGGCGGCCTGGGAGTGGAGGAGAGAGGCGGTGTCGCTGAGGTGTTGGCCTCTCATTGGCCGGAGCGATGTGGCTGCGGGGATGGACATGTCCGGCGCATCGCGGACGCGTCCGACGGCGCGGGGAGGAGTTTTGCGAGGGTTTCATCTGCGAATTTTTGGGGGGAGGGCATATTTATAGATAGAGGGAGCTAGGAAGCTCCAAATGAGGCACGGTTTTCGCCCACACGATTGTGATCGAACGACCGAGAGCATGGAGGGGGTTTGGATGGGTTTGGGCCACTTTGGAGGGGTGTTGGGCTGCAAAGAGAAATGGGGGTTTCGGGCTATGCGGTTAACAGTTGGAGTATCAAACGACCTCCAAATGGCACGAAACTTGATAGGCGGTCTACCGGTGCTATACCAAGGCCGCTTGGCAAGACTCGGTCCATTCTGAGAAAGTCTAACACCCGCACATGAAACAAGGTCTGAGAGGGGGCGACGGGCGCGCGCGAATGGTCCGGACTCCGAACGGACAGCGGAGAGAGCCGGGAGAACCTGAACGGATGCATGTTTTGAAAAACATGAGGATGCAATGCATAGGATGACATGGCAATATGCAACACGCAAGCAAATGACATGGCAATGACGGCGAATAACTGGCAGACACCTGGCGCATCGAATCCGGGGCGTTACAACCTTCCTGAATTTACGGAGTTTGGATGTGATGTCACAATGAATCTTTGATCATATCTATCAGGTCCAAAAATTGAGGCACCTTTTCAACCAAAATTTATTGCGGTGCCTATGTTTTCGCACTTGCCGTTCCACCTTCTTGCCATCTTATAAATACACATGAGGGGCTTCGGGATTTATTTTTTCCATCTTCGCCCTCTCTCTTCGTCTTCTTCCTCGCGTCCGTAGCTTCTCGTGCCCGAAGCACCGCTGCATCTCTTCGAGCTCTTCGGCCACGTCAACGGCGACCTCAACACCACTTATAATCGTCGTCAGAACTCACCAAGAAACGCTCCGGCCACCCTACCGGACTCGGGTACGCCAAGATTCTTCCTTTTTGATCTTTAGCACCCCATTCTTTTGTGTAGTTCATTATAGTTTGTTAGTGTTCATCACCATCGCTCGTTTAGATCTAGATTCATTCGAATGATAGGAGTAAATGTCTTTGTTTACTGTCGCAATGCTATTTCTCCATCTTGAATCTTTGAACTTCTCTCAAAAAACCCCATTAACAAACGAGCTTGTATATCCACTCATGTCTAGGTCTTTAAATATTCCTTTTCGATGTATTTTTGAGATCTGCAAACATAGCTGCTCCTGTTGGATTCTTGTTTGTGGCTAACTCAATAGTTAGAGAAAACCAAAAATGCCACTGAATTGCTAGTGTCGGCTCATTATTCGCCGACTTATCACTGTTTTCCGTAGCTTGCATAAATCTAGGTCATAGATTTAGCAATCATGGTCGTCTTATTGTTTTGCCGGGTTATAACTTCAAATATCCTGGCGGCTTGTCACTTCTGGATAGAATGCATCGGCTTATCATTATTGTCTTTACTTCATAGTTTTATCTTTGCATGAATTATCATGGCTAAGACCGACAAAGCCTGCAACGGGGTTAGATCCCATGTATCAATTCTCATGTTGAACGACCTCGTGGGGCAAGGTCTCTTGTCGGCTCAAGAAAAAATTAGCTGGCGTGCACCTAAAGAAGAGAGTTCCCCCCAACCTGAGCAAGAAGAAGTTGTCATCCTTGTAGACCATCTTCAGAGGGGTTTCTGTCCGCCCGGTTCAAAATTCTTCCATGACATTCTTAATTTCTTTGACCTCCGGCCCCAGGACCTCAGTCCAAATTCCATCACCAATCCTTGCCAATTTCAAGTTTTCTATGAAGTATATTTCCAGATGGAGCCAACTGTCCCTCCCTGTCGTGGTTTTGTCAGGACAGATGTCCTAGTGTGAGGACTTAGACGTGAGGGCATCGCAATCGGGTGATTAGCTTGTCGGGATTGAGCGGAATCAAGAGACACAGATTTACCCAGGTCCGGCCCCTCACGGTGGAGGTAAAGACCTACTCATGCTTTTCTTCTTATTGCTTGAGTATCTATTACAAGGGAGCGAATTCTCTTAACCTAGCTATCGATTGATTGTAACTTGATCTATCTGTGCCAGGGACTCTCCTTTATATATATAGGTTGAGGCCTCCGGCTTACATCAATCTAGGTCGTAACATGACCCGTGACTGAGTCTGTCTCTAAGTCTCCTTGCCCTTTTAGCAAGACATCACACGGCGGCTTACGCTTTCGGGCCATCACCGCCGCCTTCTGGCTTCGGGCCTGAAGTCAGCCCAGCTTGTGGGTCGCCCTTCCAGTCTTGTGTCTGGATCACCTTGGCCTGCCAGAGGCCTGGCTCCAAGAGTCGCCAGTGACATGACCCGACCTTTATACAACAGGATATATCTTGGGGTTACATCCCCAACATTAGGCCCCAGATTGATTTGAATTCATTCTTGTCAATCCTCAATCCATCAGTCCAGTGAGTTTTACTTCTAGGCCTCAAATCTTATCTTGAAAAATTTATGACCCGCCATATGAAATGATGATGTCACCTTTACAATTTAAGGGAGTCCCTCATGACGTCATCACAAATCTTGTGCATATTTGCCTATCCCGAAAACCGAGGCGCCTTTTGCTCCAAAATTTACTGCATCCCCTCGATCTTCGCACCCGCCATTTACTACTGCCTTTTCCTGATAAATACGCATGAGGGGTCCTCTTTTTCACTTTTACTTCATCCCCTCCGCTTCTTCTTCTTCCTCCTCTTCCTCTAGAAGCCTCCTGCGACCGGAGCACCGCCACGCCCGTCGACCTTCATCGTCCACCTTGCCCGAGACCACAATGTCGGACCAGCTTCGTCGGAGCTTCATCTGAATACCTAAGCCACCATTTGCCAGATCCAGGTACACCGATCCCACCTTTGTAGATCTACATTGATCCCTTTATTGTTTGTTGGTGTTCACCTGTGTTCATCGGAGTTCATCCATCTTACTATCACCACTGCTAGTCTTAGACATAGCTTAATAAACCTTCCCATAAAAATATGGCGGCGTGAGTATCAGCACCATTTTTGCATCTAGAATATTTTTAGATCTTCTTAAGAATCCATAGACTGCGCCACTACTGTTCCGAAGCCTCGTCCTTAGGGTTAGCAATTTATTCCCCCTTTTGCTTCTCCTGTAGATCCATAATTGTAGTTGCTTTGGTTGAAACTTGTTTATCCCACACTTTAGCAGAAAACTTAGTGATCATCAACCTAATTAACTCGCCTTCTTATCTTGGGCGGTTTATCAGTGTATTGTAACTTGCTAGATATTAGAAACTACACTTATTGCTAAACCATCTTCATCCTGTTGGGCGGCTTATCCGTTAATCGATGATTGTGCCATCTCACCCTTAACTGCTACTCATAATGCCGTCTCATCATGCAGTTGATATAACTAGCTCTCACTTCATAAATAATGCAGTGAGTTATCATTTTAAGTGATTAGCCATTTATTTTTATGCAGTCCTCGAGCTCATACATGCGGCTTAATATGTCAAAAACCACCCTTTGCAACTGGGTGCCTTCCCAAGTTTCTGAGCTTGTTCTTAAAGATTACGAAGAATAGGGCCTTCTGCCGGCTCAGAAAGAGATAAGCTAGCAAGCCAGCCAAGGAGATGACATTCCCAAATCCGTCGAAAGAGAAGCTGTAGTATTTAGACCATCTCCTTAGAGGTTTCTCCCTGCTCGGGTAAAAAAATTATGGGATGTCTTAAGCTACTTTAATCTTCATCCTCAAGACCTTGCTCCAAATTCCATCTCCAATCTGTGCCAGTTCCAAGTTCTATGTGAGGCGTACCTTCATATAGAGCTCATTGTTCCCCTCTTCAAAGAATTCTTCCACATCAACCGCCAAAGAGAGTTTACCGATGGCCCCTATCTAGAACTTGGTGGAATCTCAATTCAAAGGTGGAGAAATGGTTGCTTTCCTTAAGCCACCCTTCCAAGTCACCCCAAAGTGTGGATAAAAACTTTGGTTCTACTGCAGGAACACCATTCTAGTTGCCGAGGATCCCTTGCCGGTTTATAGACCTGAGCGTCTTCCTATGGATTTTGACATTCCAAGCCGGATTATTCCGGTAGAGCACGCTCAAACCACCCCTGCATACACAAAGCTTAGAGATTTTTTTGTTAATGGTTTAATCGGGGTTGATATAACCTGGTGTTGGGTGGCCTAGGGGATTTTACCGCTGAGTTGCTGCAATGACTTGATGTGCAACTACTCTGGCGGCTTAGACGACCCCCAAAGATATAGAAAATTTGATCTTGATGTTGATGAGATACCTAAGGTTATGAAGAAGTTACTTGGAGAGTCTCAAGACGCCTGCAACATAGTAGGGTTAAACCCCTTCTGCAAACTCAACCCCACACCTCCAGTAAGTATACACATAGTCATTTGCCCGGTTATCTGTCTTTATCTGTCCAATGTTTTTACTAACTGGCTTTGTTCAATTATGCAGGCCGATGCTCCTTTTTGGAAAAGGAAGAAAACATGGGTGACCAAGACAAAAATTGGGCCAGATCAAAACAAGAACAAGGATGCTGCTGTGAATGAGCCGGTTGCCAGGACGAGCCACCACAAGCTGACAATCGGTCAGAGGTAGATCTAGACTCCCTTGGCCAACTCTTTATTGAACTTGTTGATGCCTCTTATTCTCAGGATGAAGTCTCCACAAGCCGGGTCGAGGATTGTAGGTAATTTCTGTCTCTTCCGGCTCAGACTCCTTTCCTCCAAAGAAGATAAAGCGGGTTGTTCGCAAAGTAAGATTTTGTTATCCCTATGCTCATTTTGATCCAAACTTTATTTTGAAGAAAACTCAGCATGAGTCAAGGTGCCGAACCCGCAGTGGCGGCTCTGGAGATCTGGTGTCCGGGTTGAGTCATGAACCGGTTGCCCGCAAGCAACGTAACAAGGTGACACACAGTCCAACTCCTTCTCTTCCAAAAGCTGGCCTTATCAAGCAACCTCTTAATCCCTCTAACTCCAATTATCAGGAGTCATGCCGTCTTCAGGAGATCCTTCCTCTACTCAGCTTCCGGCTTTGGTTATGAATCCAGGGTAATTCTCTTTTTGATTGAACTTTTTAGTCATTGTCGCATATAACTTTAACATGCTATCTTCTTTGCATAGCCAAGGCCAAGGATAAAGAAAAGGAAAGTTAGTGACTCATCAACAACTCCTAACATTACTGAATCAGATGAACAGATCTTGGTAACTCCTGAGGTGAACACTGAGAATCCTAAAGACCAGCATGATAAACAGGGTGACCTGCCCCCGCAGTCTGACCCGACAACTACCAAAGTTATAGATACCAATGCTAACCTGGCAGACAAGTTTAATGCGCCAAGTCCCATTCTTGCTTCTAGCGTTGCTAAGGCAACTGAAGACGTTCCCTCTCAAGAAAAGAACAATGAAGAGATTGCTATCGCTGGGGTGGGTCATAAGACCCCAGACACATCCAATGTGTTAACCAAGCACACAACTAAAGATGAGACACCGTTATTTGAAAAGGGTAAAGCAAAACTTGAGCTGCCTAATTATGAGGAGCTCAGCGCAGAGGAGCTACACACAGGATACTTAAGCCGCCTTTATACCAGTCGTGAGATGGAAGCTGGCTTGGTGAGCATGGTGAAACACAAGTATGAGGTATGAACAAATTGCTCACTCCTTTATATTATATATCCACACGTAGCCCCCAAGGGCCGGGTTATCAGACCAATGATAAGCTGAGCCTTCAATGAAAACCTTTAGGATAGAAATTTGAGGTAGCCCCCAAGGGCCTGCTCATCTCCATGAGATGAACCGGGTCTTTGAATGGAATAAACTTGAAAAATGCATCAAGCAGCCCCCAAGTCTTAACCATAAGAACTCTTGAGTATGTGTAAGACTATAAAGTCTGAAATCTTTTGGCATGTAACCCCCAAAGGCCGGCTCATCTTTGTGAGATGGGCCGAGTCTGCCAAATCAATAAGATTGAAAGAGATTGCTTGTATCCCCCAAGGGTCGGCTTATCTCCATGAGATGGGCCGGGTCTCCTACATTATATTTTAAAGGAAAAAAATGGTACACATTAGCTCCCAAGTGCGAAGTAGTCGGCTTATCTGTCATGAAATAGCCCCCAAGTACCGGGTTAACTATTGTTTTCAACTTGACTGACATGCTTTTTTATTTTGCGAGAAGCAATATCATTAGCCGAGTCAAACTTCGCCAGCTTCAAGAAAGACTTTGAGTCTGAACAAGCCGGACAAAGCAAGACTGAATCAATCCTACAGTCTTCTTTGAAAGAACCGGAAAAGATCAAGGCGGATTTTGAAGCAGAAAGATCTGCCTTTGAAACTGAAAAAACTACTGTCTTAAAGCATGCACACCACACCGAAGGCCAACTCAAGCCGGTAGCTGAAGAGTTGGCGGGATTAAAACACCATATTTCCCAGATGACCGTAGCCATCTTCGGTAAGTGAAACTTTGAACCAATAGATATAACTTTGCCTGGCAACTTGAATATTTGAGTATAACTCGCCTGTCGACTTTTGTTTTGAACATGGTGTAGGTGCCAGAAGCGCCATTCTTGGGCAAAACATGCTAATGAAGTTGAAAGCTGTCTATTCCTTGGCGGAACAATTATATGTTGGAAGTATTCACACTATTGTGACCGCCTCAAGTGGTAAAAAGGCACCACAGTTCATAAAAGATGTGCTGGATCTACAGCTGAAGATGTCAGCTGCCCAAGGAGCGATAACCTCACTAAGTTGGGCGAAATCTTATTCAACAGAGTTGGACCTGAAGAGATGGCCGGCGGGTTCCTTCAATATAAATATGACGGGTCTAAATTTACCCCGACGGATTATACTGAGTGTATCAAAGAAATGCAAGTACTAGCATGCCATCTTGTGCAAAATATTGACCAGAAGAAGTATCAGCCAGCTTACGACAACAATAATGCGCGAAGCAAGGCACCTTCCTTTGATGTGCTGGACTTAACTTCGCAACGGCATAAGCACATGTTTGCCCCTGATATCTACCCTTCTCCTATCATCAATGATGAAGCCATATTTGAAGCCTTAGCTGATGTCAACTTGGATCTGGACAATCTTCAAATCGGAAGCACGGAAGAACCAACACAGGATGATCCATGGACTTCAACTGTAGGGAGTCAGCATGAAGCTAACCCGAAGGGCCAGAACCCAGAACGGCACAGGGGTTGGCTTACATGAGTAGTGTAACTCCTAAAAACTTGGTGAATTTTTGGGCTCAACTAAAGCCTTGTAATAGGCTTAATGAACACTTTGGTTGCCCTGTCATGGCTTCGCGCACGTTTATGTGACTTATGGTCCAATATCGATGTTTATAATCCACTCTGGATGTCTTGTCTTGTCTGGCATGCATCTGTTTCAAGCACTATCCTTTGAATAATGGCGCTCATCCGATATACTGATGCATAAGCTTTTGGGGTTGTACAAATAACCCAACAATTCACCAACTGTGACTTATAGTCGTAGTATTTGACTGCTGATAAGCAACTTGGGGTTGATAACCCGTCGGCTCATTGCCAAAAGAAGCTCAATATTGATCACTGCTAACCCGGAGTTCTTTTGACCCGGTGACTTAAAGTCTTTGCAATAATATGACCAAGAGCAAAAAATTCCTGCAAACACAGAAATAAAGAGCACAAACATGTATATATGAAAATAATTACATGTCGGCTCGAGGCTCGAAAAAAGATTGGCTTTGGAGGCTCAAGTCTTGCTTCAATGAAGTTTGGCATGATAGCCTTGGTTTATCCTTGCTTTTTGTAAGCCGGCCCTCACATGACTTAAGCCAGCGTTTTAACTTCGACACATTCAGGGTCATAAAAGATTGACTTTTCAAGAGTACAGTGGGTCATCTTTTCGAACTAGCATCAAGCATACAAACATGTTTAACCAATAGTGTGGCATTTTTTCCGGGTCAAGAGGGTGAGATAGCTAAACTCGGTGAGTTGGAAGCCCCCAAGTGACCTTATGGTCGATTAATGAAAGACTCATGCACATTATATGAGATGAAACGACAGAGGCCCCGAGTTTCAGGGATGCCATCTTTATTATGTTGATCATAAAAGATATATACATGATATAGGTATGTACAATAAAGAGAACCGCTGGCTCAAGTATAGTAAGGCCGTAGATGAGGAATGTTCCAAGGCCTGTTTGTCTCCTCTTCAGAGGTACGTGATTTGTTGTGTTCACGTATGTCGATGAGATAGTATGACCCATTGTTGAGGTTTTTGCTAACCACAGAGGGTCCTTCCCAAGGAGGTGAAAGTTTATGCATGCCTATCTGATCTTGAATCAAACGGAGCACTAAGTCGCCCTCTTGGAAAGTCTGGCTTCGAATCCTATGGCTACGATAGCGACGTATAGGTCTTGTTGATAAATTGCAGATCGAGCCACCACAAGGTCACTGTCCTCCTCCAAAGCATCTAAACCATTTTGACATGCCAGTTCGTTGTCTACTTCGACATAAGCCACCAATTGAGGTGAGTCATGACAGATGTCACTTGGAAGAATCACCTCTGTGCCATAAACCATGAAGAACGGCGTGTAGCCAGTTGATCTATAGGGGGTAGTCCTTATGCTCCAAAGAACAGAAGGAAACTCTTCGACCCAATAACCCGGCGTGTGTTCCAAAGGAACCATGAGCTGGGGCTTAATCCCGCGTAATATCTCTTGCTTAGCACGTTCTGCCTGACCATTGCACTGCGGATGAGCCACTGAGGATACATCAAGACAGATGTGTTCCCTTTGACAGAACTCCTTCATAGCACCTTTAGACAGATTTGTCCCGTTATTAGTGATGATGCTATGAGGATAACTGAAGCAGGAGATCAACTTTTTCACAAACTGAACTGCAGTCGCTGCCTCCCAATTGTTGGCTGGCTCTGCTTCAACCCACTTGGTAAAATTATCAACTGCAACCGAAAGGTGGGTCTTCTTGTCTTTAGACCTCTTGAATGGCCCGACCATATCAAGCCCTCAGACCGCAACAACCAAGTGATTGGGATCATTCGCAACTCTTGAGCCGGCACATGAGCTTGTTGTGCAAATTTCTGGCAGCCATATGATAACCCACAAGTATAGGGGATCATTTGTAGCCTTATTCTATAAATAAGAGTGTCAAACCCAACGAGTAGCTAAAGGTAGAACAAATATTCCCTCAAGTTCTATCGACCATCGATACAACTGTATGCACACTAGAAGTTTGCTTTACCTAGAACAAGTATGAAACTATTTTCCAAAAATAAAACTATGAGTACTTTGCGAGAATAAAACTGCGAATAAATTGCAAGATAATAAAAGGGGATTGCTTTTGTCAACAAGAAAGTCATTTGTCCCTAGGCAATTGATAACAAGTACTGGTAATCATTCTTGTAATTTTATATGAGGGAGAGGCATGAGCTAACATACTTTATCTACTTGGATCATATGCACTTATGATTGAACCCCTAGAAAGCATCCACAACTATTAAAGATCATTAAGGTGGTGAAACCCAACCATAGAATTAAGTATCAAGTCCTCTTTACTCCCATACGCCATAACCCACTTATCCGCGTTTAGGCTATTGTCACCCCCGCAACACCAACAATAAGCAAACCATGAACATATTGCAACACCCTACAGCGGGGGGCCCTCACGTTTGCGCGAGTTGGGAGGCACCATAGAACAACACCATAAATAAAATATATAATCATACCAACAACGATCGGGATTAACCAATAGGACAAAACAGATCTACTCAAACATCATAGGATAGCCAAATATCAATGGGAAATAATATCTGGAGTTGAGCACCATGTTTAAGTAGAGATTACAGCGGAGAGAAGGGGTGTTACACCGCTGGATAGAGGGGGAGAGATTTGGTGTTTACGGTATCAAGATTGTTGATGTAGATCACCTTCACAATCCTTGCCCCAGTGGCACTCCGGCGCCACCGGGAGAGATGAGGAGAGAGCACCCCTACTTCTTCTTCGTCCTTGGCCTCACCCTAGATGGGAGGAGGGTTCTCCCTCTGGTCCATGGCCTCCATGGCGGTGGAGGGGAGGGAGCCCCTCTGAGATTGGACCCCCCTCTCTGCTCTCTTCCGTTTCGTGTTCCCTAGATCTGGCCCTTCATAGTTCTTAAATTCCCGGAGATCCACAACTCCGATTGCGCTGAAATCTTTACACATTTTTTTCCATAAATTATCTTTCTTGTGACATAGGAAGGGCTCCAACCGACGTTCGAGGAGGGCACAAGACACCAGGGCGCGCCTGGGGCCTGTGGTGCGCCCTAGTGGGTTGTGGGCTCTGTGGGCCCCCATTTGTGTTGATTCCATCTCCCAAAAAGCACATAAATTCCAAAATAATTCTCCGTAAATTCTTTATCGCGTTTGGACTTTGTTTGATATGGATTTTCTGCGATACAAAAAACATGCAGAAAACAGGAACTGGCACTGGGCACTGGATCAATAGGTTAGTCCAATAAATCATATAAAAAGTTCCAAAAGTATGTGAAAGTTGTATAATATTGGCATGAAACAATCAAAAATTATAGATACGATGGAGACGTATCAGCATCCCCAAGCTTAATTCCTGCTCGTCCTCGAATAGGTAAATGATAAAAAAAGATATTTTTTGATGTGGAATGCTACCTAGCATAAACTTGATCATATGTCTAATCATGGCACGAATATTAATACATAAGTGATTCAAAGGAATACCCTATAATTTGACATAAATACATCAATACTCAAACATCCCAATAAACAATCATGTATTTCAAAATATCAATGCTAAAGAACGGTATCCTACATAATCATATAGCCTTGTCATGCCGTGTCTTCTTAACACAAAGTATAAATCATGTACTATCCCGGTGTCAGCCAAGCAATTGGTTCATACTTTTTAACGTGCTTCAGCTTTTTCAACCCTCACGCAATACATGAGCGCAAGCCCTGGATATAGCACTACGGGTGGAATAGAGTGTGATGATAGGGGTAAATATAGAGAAGACAAAAAATTAAGAAAGTCTCACATCGACGTGGCTAACCAACGGGCTATGGAGATGCCCATCAATTGATATCAATGCGAGGAGTAGGGATTGCCATGCAACTGATGACCCACAAGTGTATGGGGTCAATTGTAGCCCTTTTAGATAATTAAGAGTGTCAAACCCGACGAGGAGCAGAAAGAAATGACAAGTGGTTTTCAGCAAGGTAATGTCTGCAAGTGCTAAAATTGTAAGTAACGGAGTAGTTTGGTAGCAAGATAATTTGTTACGAGCAAGTAACAATAGTAGTAACGAAAGTGCAGCAAGGTAGCCCAATCCTTTTGAGGCAAAGGACAGGCCAAATGGTTTCTTATGATAAGCAAAATGTTCTTGAGGGTACACGAGAATTCATCTAGTCACTTTCATCATCTTGGCTTAGTTCGTGTTCGGTACTTTGATAATTTGATATGTGGGTGGACCGGTGCTTAGGTGCTGTTATTACTTGAACAAACCTCCTACTTATGATTGACCCTCTCGCAAGCATCCGCAACTACGAGAATAGTGTTAAGAATAAATTTTAACCATAGCATTAACCTTTTGGATCCAATCAGTCTGAGGGAGTCCTGGATTAGGGGGTGTCCAGATGGCCGGACTATCACCTTTGGCCGGACTCCCGGACTATGAAGATGCAAGATTGAAGACTTCGTCCCGTGTCCGGATAGGACTTTCCTTAGCGTGGAAGGCAAGCTTGGCGATACAATATGTAGACCACCTCCCATTGTAACCGACTCTGTGTAACCCTAGCCCTCTCCGGTGTCTATATAAACCGAAGAGTTTTAGTCCGTAGGATGAACAACAATCATACCATAGGCTAGCTTCTAGGGTTTAGCCTCTCTGATCTCGTGGTAGATCAACTCTTGTACTACCCATATCATGAATATTAATCAAGCAGGAGTATTTTACCTCCATCGAGAGGGCCCGAACCTAGGTAAAAACATCGTGTCCCTTGTCTCCTGTTACCATCCGCCTAGACGCACAGTTCGGGACCCCCTACCCGACATCCGCCGGTTTTGACACCGACATTGGTGCTTTCATTGAGAGTTCCTCTGTGTTGTCACCATCAGGAGGGATGTCGCACCCCGTCTTTAAAGACGGCGCTGTTGCTAAAGGAGCTTTGGCTATCGTCCAAACTCTCCGGCTAGGCGGTTTTCTAATGACCGCCTATTCGGCCGCCGCGCCAACAATGACTTCTCGGGTCATCGAAAGCGATCTCCACGTCAACTCGGAACTCACCGATCAGTTAGATCCAATGGAGCTCTCTTCCTTAAACGAGCTCTTGGATCGCATCGCCGCCCTGGGAGTCGCTACAGACTATGATCAGATTGGGCTTAAACCTGATCCGAGAGAGATTGACTCTCCCCAGGTCACCCACCACGTCGAAGTGGTGGAGGAACAATGCGGCAAATCTTCACCCATCCTAAGGACCAGATATGTCCGGATTCCCGATCCCTCCAAGCCGGATACCCGCAGAGGGGAGGACGTCACTCAAGCCCTGAACCTAAAGTCAGGCAGCGGGCTTGATTCATTGGACAATATCCAAGAACCCAAGCTTCCGAGTTCGGAAATTTCTTGGCCCCTAAGCCTCAGATCGGGCGAGCCTCAGATCGGCCGAGCACAGCCTTACCATCCTAAAAGGATTCAAGCCTGTTAAGCAGGCTCTTCGGCGTTTCTCCGAACCTAAGAGACAAGCCATGGGAGAGGAGCTAGCCAAACTACTGGAAGCCGGATTCATCAGAGATATAAAACATCCGGACTGGCTAGCAAACCTGGTGATGGTATCAAAGAAGGACAAATCCTGGCGCCTATGCGTCGATTTCAAGGACCTCAACAAGGCTTGCCCAAAGGATCCCTTCCCCCTCCCCGGCATCAATCAAATCATCGACGCTACCGCAGGACAAGATTCATTGTGTTTCCTCAACGCAGACTTTGGCTACCGTCAAATTAAGATGGCAGAGCCATACCAAGCCGCAACGGCATTTATCACCCCATACGGCCCATTCTGCTTCAACAGAATGCCCTTCGGGCTCAAAAATGCCGGCGCAACATATCAGCGCATGATTCGGACATGTCTGGCCAACCAGATCGGCAAAACAGTTGAAGCATACGTGGATGACGTGGTTGTCAAAACCAAGCATGTCGAAACTCTAGTAGACGACTTGAGGCTCACCTGGAAAAAGGCATTTTCGGTGTACCAGCCGGAAAGCTCTTGGGCTTCATTGTATCCGGTAGAGGAATTGAAGCAAACCCAGCCAAGATCCGAGCTCTGTCACAATTGGATATTCCAAAGGACCTCAAGCAAATCCAAAATTGACTGGATGTGTGGCGGCTCTAAGCCGCTTCATCTCCCGCTTGGGAGAAAACGCATTACCCCTTTATCGCCTCCGCCGGCGCACCGAACACTTCGAGTGGATGGATGCTGCCACGGCCGGACTCGAAGAAATAAAAGCCATATTGGCAACAAACCCGGTCCTGGCCGCGCCTAACATCGGCGAACCAATGCTATTATACATTGAGGCAACTCATCAAGTTGTAAGCGCAGTGCTCGTCGTCGAACGAGAAACGGACGGACACAAATTCCCCCTTCAAAAACCAGTCTACTACGTGTCCACTGTCCTCACTCCATGCAAGTCATAGTACCCACATTACCAAAAGATAACGTACGCAGTGTTCATGGCGTCCCGGAAGCTACGACACTACTTTCAAGAGTGTTCAATAACAGTAGCCTCCAAAGTACCCCTTAATGACATTATAAACAACCGTGACGCGACGGGACGGATTGCCAAATGGGCATTGAGCTCCTCCCGTTCGACATAACTTATAGGCCACGGCGAGCTATCAAATCGCAAGTTTTGGCCGACTTTGTCGCTGAATGGACTGAAGTCGAACTCCCTAAAGAATACGGAACATATTCCAACTGGATCATGCATTTCGACAACTCCAAGATGCTTGCGGGTCTGGGGGCTGGCGTCGTTCTGATGTCCCCAACAAGAGATACAGTTCAATATGTATTCCAGATAATGTATACGGACTCCAACAATGCAGCCGAATACGGGGCCCTTCTACATGGTCTCCGGATGGAAGTCTCCATGGGCATTCAACGCCTAGAGGTATGTGGGGATTCAAACCTCGCGATATCCCAAATAAATGGAGACTTTGATGCCAAAGATCCGAAAATGGCAGCTTATCGTAATGTCGTCATAAATATGTCAGCTCGGTTCGAAGGGCTCGAATTTCACCATATAGCCCGGGAAAACAATCAGGCAGCAGACGTCTTGGCACGCATCGGTGCAAAGCGCAACGCAGTCCCCCCCCCCCCAACATTTTCTTGGAAAGGCTATTCAAGCCATCCGTACAGTGGGAAGGGGAATCGGGAAATAACAATCCGGACCTAGCCGCACTACCTGACATCAAACATTCTGACTCAACGGAAGACTCTGCCAACGTGGTAACACCCTTAGCCCACGTAATAATGGCAGTAATTGCCCCGTGGACAGAACCATTCTTAGCCTACTTAACTAGGCAAGAACTTCCCGAGGAACAAATTGAGGCACTGCATAGTGCGGCGATCTAAAGCCTATAAAGTCCACGAAGGAGAGCTTTATAAGAAAAGCACCACCCGAGTCCTTCAAAGGTGTATCTCCGAAGAGGAAGGGCGGAACCTCCTGGCCGAAATTCATGAGGGACTCAGCGGGCACCACGCCGCATCCCGGGCCCTTGTAAGCAAGGCCTTCCGAACTGGATTTTATTGGCCGACGGCCCGAGCAGAAGCTAATTATTTGCTAACCAAAGCCACATGCCACCTACCGCCCTCCAAACTATACCCATTACCTGGCCTTTTGCGGTCAGGGGGCTTGACATGGTTGCACCCCTTAAAGGAGGAACACACAAGCAAAAATACCTACTGGTCATGGTGGACAAATTCACCAAATGGATAGAGGCCAAGCCTGTTAAGACGGCCGAATCCGGACCGGTGATAGACTTCATATCAGGGGTTGTACACCGTTACGGCGTCCCCCACAGCATCATCACTGACAATGGCACGAACTTTACGGCCGACGAGGTTAAACTCTGGTGCAAAAACATGGGCATCAAGCTTGACTACGCTTCAGTCTATCACCCACAAACTAACAGTCAAGTCGAGCAAGCCAATGGTCTAATCATGAGCGGCATCAAACCCAGATTAGTGCGATCCCTCAAGGAATCTAACACGCACTGGGTAGAGGAGCTCGACTCCGTACTCTGGGGGCTGCGGACCACGCCAAATCGCACTACCGGATTCACACCATTCTTTATGGTATACGGCGCAGAGGCAGTCCTGTCTTGCGACATAATTCATGACTCACCTCGCGTCCGCATGTACGAAGAAAGAGAAGCCGAGCTCGATCGGCAGGACAGTTTGGACGCATTGGAGGAGGAACGCGACGTGGCAAAATCTCGTTCCGCATTCTATCAACAGCAGGCTCGAAGATATCAAAGCAGAGAAGTACGGGCCAAAACTTACAATGTTGGCGAACTAGTTCTACGCCTGCCGGACAAGAAAAAGGACAAACTCAAGCCCAAATGGGAAGGTCCCTTCGTAATCGACCAAGTCCTGACTGGTGGAGCGTACCGTCTACGAAATGCATCGGATAACCGACTCGAGCCGAACCCATGGAACGTAGAACGCCTACGAAGATTCTACGCCTAGCACCGGACTCTGTGTTTGTCTCCTTCCTCTGTCTATTTTTTACACATTAGCCGCCTTACATTTCTCTCTTTCTTCCCTTTTTCCTTACAAGCCTTTAAGGGCTTGCTTGTGCATTGTTCGCACATAATTGACGCGCTACCCGCGCTCATTATACTTGGGGGCTTCTCTATCAGAAGCTTGTATACACGGGCCTCATGCCCAACACATGTGTTGCACTTCCGCATGTACCTTTTATTCACCATTATATGCATCGATATGACTTAAGTTTTGGCCAAGCTGGGTTGCCTGGCTCCTGTGCTTACCCCTACGTTCCCGATTGTTCGGCTAGGTGGTAAAGGGAGCACCTCTGCGATTGTTACTGCCGGGTCAGCCGGATGTGTACCTCATACTGGGTGAAGCCGAAAACTAGCGTTCTTAAGGTAATATTCGGTCAATGACCTAAAAGATGATTTTTCACTTGTTTATTCATCCACCCCCAGATGTTTTTCTGCTCTTCTCGCAGTCTGGACATGCACTTTAGGGCATGCCTCCCAGGGAAAGGAACCCCTAACGGAACTATTCTCCCTGGAAGATGTTTCTTACTAACCATGTAATATAACATAACTAGTTGGGCACTTGTCTGCTAAAGCACTAATGACCCCTACGCCTGGTCTCCACGCATGCCCCGGTTCTTACATAACCGAGAGGGTATTCGGACACACTCCGGACTGTCGGGTCCAGAGGTTGAAGCAAAAAGGTCCGCAATGACAAATGATCTACAATCCGGCTAGAAGGCATTTTACATGTCATTTTAAATTACATAGTCAATTTGACTAGGTATATTCTTGTTCAATACCATCCAACAAACTGTCCAATTTACAGTCCGGTTGGGAATACTTGGTGGCCAGCTCTACCTGGCCGTACACTAAACTGACAGGGATCTCCTTCCCATCGGGCCCTACAGGTCCGACCTCGGCCATGTGGTTTGGGTCAGCCTTCATATACCGCGTCTTCACCATGGCCCAGGCCTCCCGGGCGCCTTGACGGCAGGCCGATATCTTCCACAATCGGAAGCGCTGCCACGCTCCCCTTAGCTTCTCTGCAAGCTCTCCAAGGCCTTCGGGCATGGAGAGGGATGGCCACAAAGCCTGGATGACGCCTTGCATCGCCTGCGGAACTCGTTCGTGCAGTTGCGACAACTCGGGAAGAAGGTCACCCGTAGAATCGGGCATTTCCTCCGTAGGCCGACCTGTCAGCATACCTACAAACATAACTCTGTTAATCGACTTCCTCGCCGAAATCTTTTTTCGAAAGATTCGTTCAAGCACTTACTAAAAATGCCGCATCGAAGTCGCCGATTCTCCTCTACGGAATCCGATAGCTGAGCACGAACATCCTTTAGTTCCTCGCCCATCTGGGTATTGGCATCTTGAAGCTTGTTCTTCTCTTGCCTCACCCTCGTAAGCACGCTCTCGCCGGCCTTTAACTGGCGCAAGAGTTGTTGTTTGCCCGGATCCACTCCTGTGCCATCTGTACTGTTATTGTCAGAATTGCACACATGCCGCACTTCACAACATACTCATCTTTCGAAGCATACATTACCTGAGGGGGTTTCCTTGGCATTCCCTGTGGCGGCTAGTGCGGCCTCAAGTTGGGCCTTGCACTCTTCCAGCTCCTGGGACAGTTGCATATTCCTTTTTGTAAGGTCCTGCATCACAAATGATCCTTAAATCAGTTATTTTAAATGTTTCAAGTCTCGGGGGCTACTGACGTATATAACCATCAAATTTACTCACCCGTATGTCTTTTACATAATGCTCTGTGGCTCTGGCTAGACCATCTTGAGCGGCGCGGAGGTACGCATCTCCCATATTAAAGGTGTCCAACGCCTCTTGGGAAAAACACGCGTCACGAAGAACAGTCCGGCGACGCCTTTGGTTCATGGAACTCTCCACCTCTGAATTGGTGGCAGATAGCCTATCCGCGTCCTCTGTTAGAGGAGCGTCCGGTGCGCGCCCCGCGTTCGCCTCCGCTTTCGGAGTCTACCTTGAAGCTTGTCTGGTGGATATAGTCCGGCGGACGCTCTTCTTCCTTAAGAGAGCATGAGCGTTAGTATGCTTTGAGGGCATAAACCCTGGGCATTAAAGTTGCATGCCGTACCGTTGCGCCGGCGTCTCGATCCGGTCCGCACTTCTTTTTAGCCCGCTGGGCCTCGACGGCCCTTGTTTGCTAGCCATCGCGGGCTCGGCCCTCCGCCTCAAGGACTTCCCCTGCAAAAACGCCATTGGAATACGGCGATAAAAAATAAGCACGGATGGATCCTCTTGAAAGTACTGGGACTTCGATCTCAGTTACCTTTGAGTCAGGAAGTAGTCCGGGATAATCGACCGTAATGGCCACTAAGGTATTGTCCTTACTCAATTGATGGAACACCCCGTCAATCAGCTCCACACATAAGTCCGGGTCCTCTTGGGAGTCCGGGTCGAGGGACCGTTCCGAGTCCTCGGGTTGTGGAGAAGGGTTGTTTATCTCCTTTACAGTCTGGCGTAGCTCCTGCATTAAAATTGCTAGACTAAGTACTTAACTATGGGAATGTAAAAACGGATGGGCAAGTGAACATATTCGCTTACCCAGCTTGGAGGATTGTGCATAGAAAATCCGCCCCGTGGGTTGACGTGGAGGAATTCCTCCTCTTCTCCTTTATACAAAGCGGACAAGATCTTCGGTAGAGTGGCAGCCGAATCCGGCCCCTTACGGCCGCACCGGGTGGCATCGTCCTCCCCTTTGAAATCCCACATGGGGTGGCCTCGGTATTGAAGCGGCTGCACCCCCCGCGTAATGCATGTGGCCAAGACCTCGATCATGGTCAGTCCGGAATGAGCTAACAACCTTATCTGGCTCATCAGGTAAAGGACGTCCCTGCCATTTTCCTTCTGAGGGCTCCGTGGGCGCCATCTCACGCGTTTCTTCAAGGGAGAATTATTGAACTCAGGAAGGCCAATCTGTACAGGGTCCGGCAGGGGGACGTCTTCTATATAAAACCATTCTCAAGGCCAGTCCTTGGACGCCTTCTTTGGGGTTACGGATAGATATATGGTCCCAGCGATGTGCCATAGTTCGGCTCCGCCCACTTGATAAATCGACCCCTCCTGAGAGCGGGGCACGAGGCAGAAGAACTTCTTCCACAGCGCGAAATGGGCCTCGATGCCCAAAAACAGCTCGCAAAGGGCCACGAAGCCCGCGATATGCAGTATGGAGGCAGGCGTGAGGTTGTGCAGCTGGAGGCCATAGAACTCCAGGAGCCCTCGGAGAAACGAATGAATTGGAAATCCGAGCCCTCTTATTAAATAAGGGACAAGGCATACCCGCTCTCCTTTGGAGGGATTGGGGACGCTCTCCGCCTGCTCTCCGCCATTATAGATGGCAAGCCCGGCTCGAACTGGGACCATGTATGCTGGGGGGAGGAGCCCCTTTGTTTGGAGCGCTACTAGATCGCTGTGCGGGACGGAACACCTCTCCCAATCTCCGGGCCGAGGATTGGAGGGGCAAGAGGAGGAGCTGCATTGACCGGCCATGGTAGAATGGATCTCTGTCGAATGCGCTCTGATGAATGCTCGCGGAGGGAAGATGGTGTGATTCGGATCTAAATCCCCGTCTCTTTTATAGGCGGCCCATTTGCGCAGCAAGGGGGCTAAAGGAGAAAAAACCTGTCTTTTCGCATCCTTTTGACACGTGGAAGATGGCCATTATTGGGCATGGAAGCCAAGGAGCGCAACATTCATCAGAAGCCGGACACTATTCGACAGGTGTATGGGGATTTGGAGAAGAACCCACCTTGCAATGCCGAAGACAATTTGCGTGCCGGACTCGTCGTCATTGAAGCCTGGTTCGGGGGCTACTGAGGGAGTCCTGGATTAGGGGGTGTCCGGATGGCCGGACTATGACCTTTGGCCGGACTCCCGGACTATGAAGATGCAAGATTGAAGACTTCGTCCCGTGTCCGGATAGGATTTTCCTTAGCGTGGAAGGCAAGCTTGGTGATACGATATGTAGATATCCTCCCATTGTAACGGAGTTTGTGTAACCCTAGCCCTCTCCGGTGTTTATATAAACCGGAGGGTTTTAGTCCATAGGACGAACAACAATCATACCATAGGCTAGCTTCTAGGGTTTAGCCTCTCTGATCTCGTGGTAGATCAACTCTTGTATTACCCATATCATCAATATTAATCAAACAGGAGTAGGGTTTTGTCACATCCCTAGCTTCTGGTAATGCACTAGGCTAGACCTCATGTTTGCATCATGTCTAAATTTCTGAAAATTTGAACTGAGGAAATTTGGAAGCCTCAAAAATTTAAATAAAAGAGGAGCAAAAACCCTAGAAATCTCATTCATTGCTCCAAAGTGCTCTTCTTAAATGTTTGATAATTTTTGGTAAGGGTTCTGGTCCCAACCAAAATATTGAACATTTTTAAGGATTTATTTTTGGGACTTTGGATTTAATTCATTAGCTATTTGAATTTGAATTATATTCATATAATTAGAATATAATTTCAAATACCCCTGAAATATTTTATAAGCTTTTGGAAAAGTCCATCTAGCAATATAAAATATTCAGAGGAGTTTTTGGCATTGTTTGAATTATTTTTAATTCAAAACAGTGGCAAAAGAATTAAATAAAAGAAAAACAGAACAGAAATAAATAGAAAGGGAGAGAAGGCCACCTGGGCCACTTACCTGGCGCCGCTTACCTGACCGGCCCAGCGGCCCAGCCCACCAGGCGCTCCCCCCTGTCGCCTTCCTCCTCGTGCCAGTAGGCAGAGGAGGGACACCGCGATACCGCCGAGCTCGCCACGCCACCTCCCTCCTTGCCTGCCTCACCGAGGCGCCTCGAAGCCTCCTCGGCATCGCTCTGGACCCCTGACCCCCCTCACTCTCCCGTGCACCTCTTCCCTCTCTCCCTGCCTCGCCTCCCTCGCCCCCTCTCCCGAAGCAGAGCGCCCGCGTCACGTAGACGCTCTCCGCCGGCCATTTGGTCGCCGGAGGAGGAAACCCGCACCCCTCCGCCGTCTCTGGCTCCGCCGGCGACGAGCCGCGGGTCAACTCCGGCGAGTTGACCCGGGTTTGACCCCCTGCTGACACTGACAGTGGGCCCCGTGGCTATTAACCTGATTAGTTAGAGTTAATTAACTCTGTTAGTCACCTAAGTCACTGACCAGTGGGCCCCACTGGTCAGGTTTGACCCGGACCAGCCCCTGTTGACATGCTGACGTCATGCCAACGTCATGCTGACGCAATAAGTATTTTCTGGATTTAAAAATAATCAGGAAATTCCAGAAAATGCCTAAAACTTCAATAAATCATAGAAATTCAACCGTAACTCCAAATTAAATAATTTATATATGAAAAATTATCAGAAAAATTCAAGGAATCCATCTGTACCATTTTCATGCATGTTAGAACAACTTATCACTACTGTTTAGGACAAATGAAGTGAATGGCATTTAAATAATCACATATGGAGTTTGAATTTGAACCTAGGATTCAAACCAACTCCATTTAACTTGTTGCTAGATGCATTAGCTCAAAACACATTCATTTTTGCCATTTCATGATCATGCATCATATTGCGCATTGCATTGATTGTGTTCCCTTCTGTGTTGCCGGTATTCGTCCCTCTCGATAGACGTGACACCGATGATGTGATCGTTGACACTGATGAAGACTCAATGTTATCTTCAGAAGTGCCAGGCAAGCAAAACCCCCTTGTTCATTCCGATACAATCCTACTCTCTCGCTCCTGCTCCCTTTTACTGCATTAGGACAACAATGACTTATTTGATACTTGCTGCGGTAGCTGAACCCTTTATCCTTTGCATGACCTGTCATTGCCACAGTAAATAGATGAAACCCACTAGCATGAGTAGGAGTTGTTTGAGCCCTGATGTGCCTACTCATTCATGCTTGTTTGTCATGCCTGCTACTGCTTAGAGTTGAGTCAGGTCTGATTCATCGGGGATGAATCAGAGGCGTGTGAACATGTCCTACTATGGGTGAACTAAGTGTGTAAACACGATTTGGTAAAGGTAGCGGTGAGAGGCCATGTAGGAGTACATGGTGGGTTGTCTCATTGCAGCCGTCCCCAGGAACTGAGTTCTGTGTTTGTGATCCATGATCAGTTACTACCACACATTGGGCTCCGGGCGCTCCAAGCTCTCTCGACTTATTAATCAACATGATCTCTGTCCAGGAGTTGCAACTAGTTTCTGGTGTTTGTAGGTAGTGTTAGTAGTCTACCAAGTGGCACCCTGTACAGGTGGGCTTGGGACAGACTAGGCACCGTGGCACGGTGTACCAAGCGTAGATCCACCCGTCGAGGCGGGCTTGGGAACCCTGCGCACATCGTTTGGGGCCGTGAGCGACACCCCGGCCGGATCTCCTTGCGGATGGAACCCGAATAGGCGATAAACCTGGACTAGAGACTTGTTCGGTTAGTCAGGTCGTGGCCGACTCCCTCGCCCGGCTTCCGCTTGAAGGTTGCCGAGGTACATGACGTGTACAGGGCGATAAGTGGCGAAAGCGTGTGTGAAGAAGTACACCCCTGCAGGGTTAACATCATCTATTCGAATAGCCGGATTCCTCGGATATGGAAACTTGGACCCCTTGCATAGTTCATAGACAAGTGAAAGTGGATACTCTAAAATACGCAAGATAAGCGTAAGTGCTATGGATGGCGTTCTCGTAGGGAGACGGGAGCGGATCCATAGTGGTGTATTGATATGGTGAATATGTGGACTCGTGTGCGCCACCTCAAAAGAGTTACTTGCAGTCGTAGTTCAGGTTAGCCACCGAGTCAAAGCTGGCTTGCTGCAGTTAAACCCCACCATCCCCTTTGTTGATAATGATGCATATGTAGATAGTTCTGATGTAAGTCTTGCTGGGTACATTTGTACTCACGTTTGCCTATTTATGTTTTTGCAGAGAGACTTCGGTCTCGTTAGTAGTTCCGCGTGGACTTCGACGTTTAGCTTGTTACCTCAGCTACGATCTTGTGCCCTCGGCAGGATCTGATAGATAGTCAGGCTTCTCAGCCTTTTTCATTTATAGATGTCTGTACTCAGACATGATAACTTCCGCTTGTGCTTTGACTTGTATGCTCTGATTGTTGGGTCATGAGACCCATGTTTGTAATATCTCGCTCCTCGGAGCCTAATGAATAAATTACTTGAGTCGTAGAGTCATGTTGTGATGCCATGTTGTATTTGCACATATCGAGCATATTGTGTGTATGTTATTGAAATGCTTGGTATGTGTGGGATCTGACCATCTAGTTGTTTATCTTTAGTAGCCTCTCTTACCGGGAAATGTCTCCTAGTGTTTCCACTGAGCCATGGTAGCTTGCTACTGCTCCGGAACACTTAGGCTGGCCGGCATGTGTCCTTCTTCGTTCCTGTGTCTGTCCCTTCGGGGAAATGTCACGCGATGAATACCGGAGTCTTGTTAGCCTGCTACAGCCCGGTTCACCGGAGTCCTGCTAGCCCAGTGCTACAGCCTGGGTTCACTCGCTGATGACCGACACGTTCGATGCTGGGTCATGGATGCCTGTCCCTGTAAGTTTGTGCCACTTTGGGTTTACAACTAGCCATGTCAGCCCGGGCTCCTTATCATATGGATGCTAGCGACACTGTCATATACGTGTGCCAAAAGGCGCAAACGGTCCCGGGCAAAGGTAAGGCGACACCCGTGGGAATACCGTGCGTGAGGCCGCAAAGTGATATGAGGTGTTACATGCTAGATCAATGTGGCATTGAGTCGGGGTCCTGATAGCGTTGGTATCAGAGCTTGACTGCCTGTAGGATTACCAAGCCAAACTGGTCGAAGTTGAGTCTAGAAATTCTTTAGTTATATAAGGGAATTGATTGTGGGATGGAACGTAGGGCTCTTTTTACTCCTTATACCTCATGGCCTTCTGATCTGAGTCATCATCTTCTCTTCTACGGGGATTAAGAACTAGGCTATCTCTTCTTTCTATTAGGATCACGTGTTACTAATCAGTAGACTTATAAGATTGTTGGATTTAAGTCTCAGTTCAGTTCCTACTACTTCCGTATGTTAATTGTTGATCTCGGAACCTTGATATTGTGCTTCTGAGTGGTTATGCCACCATTTTGTAGTATGTCTCAAATCTTTTCTGAGCATTTACAGCCGTTATGCTGTCCGAGTCATCCCAGGTTTCTAAATAGTCTGATGCATTTGCAAAATCCTTTCCCTCTGGTTTCGATGCTCCTTTATGCCAGCTCAATCACACTAATTGTTGAGTTGAGGTATTCTATTGCCTTGGCATTTATGTTGGAATTACTATTATGACCCTAGGTGTCTCAGGGGATCATCTAGTAATTTAGCCATGATTTGTGTTCCCAGTGTGATGATTCTGGCCATGATTCTCGAAAGCATCCCGTGATGCTACTTAGTAATAGGTATTCTGTTCCTGGGTTCTTGAACCCGAGATTCACTCTACTTACTTCATGTTGATAGTGTTTGCTAGTTCCTTCAGGATATTAGTAACTTTGCGATAGTCCTCGAGGTCCGTGGTATTTCCTTCTTTCAAATACTATGAACCGCTTATGGCAGATGTTTATTGGATCAAAAGATCACAATTAGATTACTCTTGAGGAGATCTCCATTCATAAATCGTGACTCTGCCAGTCCTACCTCTCTGCATGGGTTATCTGGAAGAAATGTTGAATTCGTTCGACATGCCAAACCATGCATCCACAACTCAGAAAATCGTGTGTTCCTTTGAGTTGTCCCTCTTTAGTTGTCTACTGACCTTCGTCTATCAATTTATAGTCAAGAGTATGCGTGCGTTCGTTTATCGATGCCTATTACTCTTGTGGTCCGTCAAGCCATTCTATCGCAGAATGACTAGGAGAAACAAACTCCAGTACCTCTTCCATATCCAGGATTGGGTCAAAGAAGTTGTGCTCCGCAGATCAAATTGCTAATCCAGCTTTTGTTCTGTTCTACCTTGGAGTATTACCATCTTTATATCGGGATTGTTATCGGAATTTCACACCATCCCATGAACTCTTGGTACAGTGATACTTCTTGCCATCACTGTTCATTCCTCGGCCCTCGTGTTGATGCAACCGGAATACCGACAAATGAATTGTGATGTGTGAAATCAATACTCCTAGCAATGCTATTGCTTGGTAGTTAAAGGACAATAATTTCATTCTTAGTGTGTTGGTTATTGAATCATCATTCTAAGATTGATCGTGCTACCTAGTCCATTCTCCTGGTTCACTCCTCGATCGATGAGTTAGGATTATTTCAAATCCTTGCTCTATTGATCATATCGTCTTGCCCTGAAAAGCAAGATTGTTCTCGAGCTTAGTAACATACCGGTGGTTCGTGATTTTCTGAATATCTTCTCAGAAGTATTACCAGGTTGTCACCTGACCGCTATGTTGAGCTCGTGATCAAGTTGGTTTCTTGTGAACCACCTTCTCTCCAAGAGTCGGTGTTAGATATCCCTGAGCTAGTTGGTTAAGCTAAACGACAACTTGGAGGGTTGGAAGATAAAAGCTTGCCTGACTTAGTTCGTTCCAAAGGGATATTCTTGTGTAGTGTGTATTGAAGAAAGATGATATCTTCATCGATTGGTCCCTGTGATCATTTGCTGGACCTATTGTCTTATCAATCCTTTGATTTGAGTGTGGGCTATCGTCAAATCAAGTCAGAACCAACGATGTTCGTAATGTTGTCTTACTCGTGGTTGATCCCTCGAGCATACACCATTATATCTTTTGGGTCCGATCAATGCTATCACCGTGTTCACATGATGGTGGAAGTCCAGTGATATGGAAATTCCGATGAGTTGTTGTTGAGGCCATCAGCAGCATTTTGTCTCCCCCATGATTCATGTTGAACATCAACCTAGTGTTGGAAACTTTTATAGGCAATTTCTTCATGCCCCGTTCATGAAGTATATGCTGGATGAGAGAAGTGACTTTCTTTGATTCACGTGCATTTGATGTAAGTTGCCGCCATGGGTTCGAGAAAGTTAGTTTTGCTTCCTGTGGAATCGTCCCAAGTCAGTCATGCATGTGCAAGGTATACTATGGTTTGGTAGATTAATTACCTCCACTCCATATGTATTCCCTAGCACACCAAGCCACTGATTGATTTGTTCAGGAAAAGGAGTTGATGTGCTAATCCTAGGTCATGCACAGAACTTCGATATCCTCGCTGATGGTTCCCAACCAGAACTCGGTAGTGTTTTATTGTAAGACTACCATGTGGGCATGCTTGTCTGGGACAACGTGTTCACATGTTTATAGCAGAACCAACTCATGTTTTGGAGCTTGCTATCGTAGTTCATTTCCCGAGAATCTCGCAACGTCATCTCGTCGATTTGTGTTGCAAACTTTCATTTTTCTTTCTAGACTTGGTGAGTCTGGAATATCCTGACACCAACCAGATCTGAATCTCAGGCAGATATGATGGTTGGAACATTTTCCCAAGAACTATAATATTGGTCCCTCGATAACTGGTAAAGTGGATGTCGTGGCCAGCACCACCAAGCCAAAAGACCTATTATTATAGTATCTTGATCGAAGAAGTTGGCCACCTCCCCATAAGGATTTCGTAGGATTTACCTCCGTAACTGTTCCTTATGGATTCTATTGCTCCCGAAGCCCGACCTTACTTGATGTTCTAGTTACCAAACCATATCTATGAATGGGTTACACTAGCACGTCAAGGAGAACATTAGAAGCGGAGTGCTAAATGTCTCTCGGTCGATCATCTAGATTTTGTTTCCTTGGCCTCGCTAGGGTGAAATCTGAGTTGATGTTATCTTTCTATGCATCTGCATCGTCCATCGTTGTTCATCATGGTGGTATGTTGTGTTGCTAGGATCCTTGACACGGATGTTGATAAAACCTTGATGATTGTGGAAATGCTCAAGTTCTTGAGAGCACGCACATGCGCGAGGTGTTATCATCGACACTAATTGGGATGCTCTCAGTTTCCTCGGCAATGCTATGATCTTTTCAAACAGTGAATTCACTCTCTGTTGTTGGGTTCTTCCCCGGTTACCAGAATCATTCCCAGCATTTGCATTTTGTTCCCAGCTTACACCGCCAATGTGCCATTCTACCATGGGTCTCATTCATTTCGGTGATAAGCAAATTCATCCATTGCATTGTCTTCAATAAGGTAGTCCACATCATCCAAGTCCGAGTATGCCATTCTACCGACCCCCTCCAAATGATCGCTCGAGAATTGTCTTAGGCTGGTTTGAAGAGTTTCAATGATCTCTGAATCAAAAGTAATTCTTTTTGCCACTTAAGGTAATAATCTACGAATCACCCTCCTCCAGCGATGTTTCGTCGTGGTATCATGGCCACTCAATTCCTCGCTACGTTGACAATCGTTTACCACCTTCTTAGGTGTGGAATTGTTGTCTACCTAGCGAACCTTCGTCATCCGTTTCTTTCCACCCCTCTTGATGGGTATCTCGTGTCTCAACCTGAGAGTGGGTCCTATGTCTCATTCTGTGAGTTGTTCGATCTTCGAGAAGATCGACCCTTCTAGAGTCTCCTTCTTCCCTCCATGTCATGTTGACAGGATTTCTCAGAGCAAGACATCAAGACAATGATGGTGAATGAATCAACGTTCAACTGAAGTGCACCCTGGATCGTGAAGATTATACTAGTTGCGTTTACCCTTCACCTTACCCTACGCTTGAATCTCGAGACGAGATTCTTGTTTAGTGGGGGTGAGTTGTCACATCCCTAGCTTCTGGTAATGCACTAGGCTAGACCTCATGTTTGCATCATGTCTAAATTTCTGAAAATTTGAACTGAGGAAATTTGGAAGCCTCAAAAATTTAAATAAAAGAGGGGCAAAAACCCTAGAAATCTCATTCATTGCTCCAAAGTGCTCTTCTTAAATGTTTGATAATTTTTGGTAAGGGTTCTGGTCCCAACCAAAATATTGAACATTTTTAAGGATTTATTTTTGGGACTTTGGATTTAATTCATTAGCTATTTGAATTTGAATTATATTCATATAATTAGAATATAATTTCAAATACCCCTGAAATATTTTATAAGCTTTTGGAAAAGTCCATCTAGCAATATAAAATATTCAGAGGAGTTTTTGGCATTGTTTGAATTATTTTTAATTCAAAACAGTGGCAAAAGAATTAAATAAAAGAAAGACAGAACAGAAATAAATAGAAAGGGAGAGAAGGCCACCTGGGCCACTTACCTGGCGCCGCTTACCTGACCGGCCCAGCGGCCCAGCCCACCAGGCGCTCCCCCCTGTCGCCTTCCTCCTCGTGCCAGTAGGCAGAGGAGGGACACCGCGACGCCGCCGAGCTCGCCACGCCACCTCCCTCCTTGCCTGCCTCACCGAGGCGCCTCGAAGCCTCCTCGGCATCGCTCTGGACCCCTGACCCCCCTCACTCTCCCGTGCACCTCTTCCCTCTCTCCCTGCCTCGCCTCCCTCGCCCCCTCTCCCGAAGCAGAGCGCCCGCGTCACGTAGACGCTCTCCGCCGGCCATTTGGTCGCCGGAGGAGGAAACCCGCACCCCTCCGCCGTCTCTGGCTCCGCCGGCGACGAGCCGCGGGTCAACTCCGGCGAGTTGACCCGGGTTTGACCCCCTGCTGACACTGACAGTGGGCCCCGTGGCTATTAACCTGATTAGTTAGAGTTAATTAACTCTGTTAGTCACCTAAGTCACTGACCAGTGGGCCCCACTGGTCAGGTTTGACCCGGACCAGCCCCTGTTGACATGCTGACGTCATGCCAACGTCATGCTGACGCAATAAGTATTTTCTGGATTTAAAAATAATCAGGAAATTCCAGAAAATGCCTAAAACTTCAATAAATCATAGAAATTCAACCGTAACTCCAAATTAAATAATTTATATATGAAAAATTATCAGAAAAATTCAAGGAATCCATCTGTACCATTTTCATGCATGTTAGAACAACTTATCACTACTGTTTAGGACAAATGAAGTGAATGGCATTTAAATAATCACATATGGAGTTTGAATTTGAACCTAGGATTCAAACCAACTCCATTTAACTTGTTGCTAGATGCATTAGCTCAAAACACATTCATTTTTGCCATGTCATGATCATGCATCATATTGCGCATTGCATTGATTGTGTTCCCTTCTGTGTTGCCGGTATTCGTCCCCTCTCGATAGACGTGACACCGATGATGTGATCGTTGACACTGATGAAGACTCAATGTTATCTTCAGAAGTGCCAGGCAAGCAAAACCCCCTTGTTCATTCCGATACAATCCTACTCTCTCGCTCCTGCTCCCTTTTACTGCATTAGGACAACAATGACTTATTTGATACTTGCTGCGGTAGCTGAACCCTTTATCCTTTGCATGACCTGTCATTGCCACAGTAAATAGATGAAACCCACTAGCATGAGTAGGAGTTGTTTGAGCCCTGATGTGCCTACTCATTCATGCTTGTTTGTCATGCCTGCTACTGCTTAGAGTTGAGTCAGGTCTGATTCATCGGGGATGAATCAGAGGCGTGTGAACATGTCCTACTATGGGTGAACTAAGTGTGTAAACACGATTTGGTAAAGGTAGCGGTGAGAGGCCATGTAGGAGTACATGGTGGGTTGTCTCATTGCAGCCGTCCCCAGGAACTGAGTTCTGTGTTTGTGATCCATGATCAGTTACTACCACACATTGGGCTCCGGGCGCTCCAAGCTCTCTCGACTTATTAATCAACATGATCTCTGTCCAGGAGTTGCAACTAGTTTCTGGTGTTTGTAGGTAGTGTTAGTAGTCTACCAAGTGGCACCCTGTACAGGTGGGCTTGGGACAGACTAGGCACCGTGGCACGGTGTACCAAGCGTAGATCCACCCGTCGAGGCGGGCTTGGGAACCCTACGCACATCGTTTGGGGCCGTGAGCGACACCCCGCCGGATCTCCTTGCGGATGGAACCCGAATAGGCGATAAACCTGGACTAGAGACTTGTTCGGTTAGTCAGGTCGTGGCCGACTCCCTCGCCCGGCTTCCGCTTGAAGGTTGCCGAGGTACATGACGTGTACAGGGCGATAAGTGGCGAAAGCGTGTGTGAAGAAGTACACCCCTGCAGGGTTAACATCATCTATTCGAATAGCCGGATTCCTCGGATATGGAAACTTGGACCCCTTGCATAGTTCATAGACAAGTGAAAGTGGATACTCTAAAATACGCAAGATAAGCGTGAGTGCTATGGATGGCGTTCTCGTAGGGAGACGGGAGCGGATCCATAGTGGTGTATTGATATGGTGAATATGTGGACTCGTGTGCGCCACCTCAAAAGAGTTACTTGCAGTCGTAGTTCAAGTTAGCCACCGAGTCAAAGCTGGCTTGCTGCAGTTAAACCCCACCATCCCCTTTGTTGATAATGATGCATATGTAGATAGTTCTGATGTAAGTCTTGCTGGGTACATTTGTACTCACGTTTGCCTATTTATGTTTTTGCAGAGAGACTTCGGTCTCGTTAGTAGTTCCGCGTGGACTTCGAAGTTTAGCTTGTTACCTCAGCTACGATCTTGTGCCCTCGGCAGGATCTGATAGATAGTCAGGCTTCTCAGCCTTTTTCATTTATAGATGTCTGTACTCAGACATGATAACTTCCGCTTGTGCTTTGACTTGTATGCTCTGATTGTTGGGTCATGAGACCCATGTTTGTAATATCTCGCTCCTCGAAGCCTAATGAATAAATTACTTGAGTCGTAGAGTCATGTTGTGATGCCATGTTGTATTTGCACATATCGAGCATATTGTGTGTATGTTATTGAAATGCTTGGTATGTGTGGGATCTGACCATCTAGTTGTTTATCTTTAGTAGCCTCTCTTACCGGGAAATGTCTCCTAGTGTTTCCACTGAGCCATGGTAGCTTGCTACTGCTCCGGAACACTTAGGCTGGCCGGCATGTGTCCTTCTTCGTTCCTGTGTCTGTCCCTTCGGGGAAATGTCACGCGATGAATACCGGAGACTTGTTAGCCTGCTACAGCCCGGTTCACCGGAGTCCTGCTAGCCCAGTGCTACAGCCTGGGTTCACTCGCTGATGACCGACACGTTCGATGCTGGGTCATGGATGCCTGTCCCTGTAAGTTTGTGCCACTTTGGGTTTACGACTAGCCATGTCAGCCCGGGCTCCTTATCATATGGATGCTAGCGACACTGTCATATACGTGTGCCAAAAGGCGCAAACGGTCCCGGGCAAAGGTAAGGCGACACCCGTGGGAATACCGTGCGTGAGGCCGCAAAGTGACATGAGGTGTTACATGCTAGATCGATGTGGCATTGAGTCGGGGTCCTGACAGGTTTTACCTCCATCGAGAGGGCCCGAACCTGGGTAAAAACATCGTGTCCCTTGTCTCCTGTTACGATCCGCCAAGACGCATAGTTCGGGACCCCCTACCCGAGATCCGCCGGTTTTGACACCGACACAGTCCCTTAAGGAATAGCGCATAAACTGGGTTTAAGCTTCTGTCACTCTCGCAACCCACCATCTAATAACTACTCCACAATGCATTCTCTTAGGCCCAAATATGGTGAAGTGTCATGTAGTCGACGTTCACATGACACCCCTAAGAGAATGGCCACATACATACCATCAAAATATCAAACACATATCAAGTTCACATGATTACTCGCAACATGATTTCTCCCGTGACCTCCAGAACGAAAGTAACTACTCACAAATGATAAACATGCTCAAGATCATAGGGGTATTAAATAGAATAATGGATATGAACTTATAATCTTCCACCAAATAAACCATATAGTAATCAACTACAAGATGTAATCAACACTACTAGTCACCCGCGAGCACCAATCTATAGTTTTGATACAAAGAGTGAACACAAGAGATGAACTAGGGTTTGAGAGGAGTTGGTGCTGTGAAGATGTTGATGAAGATAGCCCTCCCCAAGATGGGAGAGTTGTTGGTGATGATGATGACATGATTTCCCCCTCCGGGAAGGAAGTTCCCCCGGCGGAATCGCTTAGCCGGAGGGCAAAAGTGCTCCTGCCCAAGTTCCGCCTCGAGGCGGCGGCGCTTCGTCTCGAATCTCCTCTCCTTATTTTTCTATAGGTCAAAATGACTTATATGCCAGAAGTTGGGCACCAGAGGTGGGCAGCACCCACCAGGGCGCGCCTGGGCCTCCTGGCGCGCCTAGGTGGGTTGTGCCCACCTGGTGGCCCACCTCTGGTACTTATTTTCTCCAACATTCACTAAATATTCCATAAAAAATCCTTGGGGAGTTTCGGCTCATTTGGAGTTGTGCAGAACAGGTAGCTTGACGTAACTTTTTCAGGTCCAGATTTCCAGCTGCCAGAATTCTCCCCCCTGGTGCATACCTTGCATATTATGAGAGAAAAGGCATTAGAATTACTCAAAAAAGCATTATTATACAATAAAATAACAAAAATAACAGTAGGAAAACATGATGCAAAATGGACGTATGAGCAACGAATGCACTAAGAGCTATAAGTGTAAGAAAGCTCCATATGAAAACTAAGTGTGTGTGCATCTAATCCTATAATGAAAAATTCCCACTAGTATATGAAAGTGACAACATAGGAGACTCTCCATATAAAAAATATGGTGCTACTTTGAAGCACAAGTGTGGAACTAGCATGCCCCTTGTCTCTTTTTTCCATTTTTTTTCCTTTTTCCCTTTTCCCCCTTTTTTTTCCTTTTTTTCTTTTTTCCTATTTTTTCTCTCATTGTCCGGAATCTCACCTCGACTTATGGGGGAATCATAGTCTCCATCATCCTTTTCTCACTGGGGCAATGCTCTAATAATGAAAGTTGATGATCACCACACTTCTATTTATTTATAACTCAAAAGAAATAAAAATTACAACTCGATAACTATAACAAAATATGACTCTATATGAATGCCTCTGGCAATACCAGGATGTGCAATGATCTAGTGTAACATGCATAAAAAACGATGAATGGTGGCTGAGCCACAAATACTATGTTTGCTATATGATCATGCAAAGCAATATGATAATGAATGTTCAAGTCATCAAAACGGAAGCGAAGGAAGTTGCATGGCAATATATCACGGAATGGCTATGGAAAGGCCATAATAGGTAGGTATGGTGGCTGTTTTGAGGAAGATATAATAAGGCTTATGTGTGATAGAGTGTATCATATCACGGGGTTTGGATGCACCGGCGAGGTTTGCACCGCGTCTCGAGGTGAGAAAGGGCAATGCACGGTACTGTAGAGGCTAGCAAATTGCGGAAAGGTAAGAGTGCATATAAACCATGGACTCACATTAGTCATAAAGAACTCATATACTTATTGCAAAAGTTTATTAGCCCTTGAAGCAAAGTAATACTAGGCATGCTCCTAGGGGGAGGTTGGTAGGAGTTAACCATCGCGCGCGCCCGACCTTCACACAAAGATAGACAATCAAGGATAAATTATGCTCCAACTTCCCGGCATAACGAGAGACTATACGTGCATGCTTCAAGAATCACAATCCTTAACACCAATATTCTTACTAACCACAACCATTTACTAGTGCCTCCCACATATTCCATCTCTATATCGGAAAACTAGTGCGAGGATCAAACATATCATATTCAGTGATCCATAAGTTTTATGTAGGATTTCATGACTAACCATGCAATTGACCAATTCCGTTTTTCTCCCTAAATAGATATAAGTGAAGCATGAGGGTTTAATTCTTTCTACAAAAGATCATCCTCTAATAAATATAAGTGAAGCAAAAGAGCATTATACAAATAACGGTTTTCTATGTGAAGAGAAACACGCAGTCCAAACTTCAAATGATATAAGTGAAGCACATGAATCATTCTATGAAGCCATACTCAAAAGATATAAGTGAAGTGCAATGAGAATTCTATAAATCATACATGGACTATATCATACCAGCATGGTGCATAAAAGAAAAAAAACAAAGCTAAACATAAAAGACGCTCCAAGATTTGCACATATATATCACACGAACGAAACAAAGACGAAAACATACCTATACTTGTTGAAGAAAGATGGGATGCTTTCCGGGGCATCCCCAAAATTAGATGCTTGTGTCTCCTTGAATATTTACTTGGGGTGCCTTGGGCATCCCTAAGCTTGAGATCTTGCCTCTCCTCCTTCTCCTCATATCGAGACCTCCTCGATCTTTGATCACTTCATCCACACAAAACTCAACAGAAAACTCGGTAAGATCCGTTAGTACAATAAAGAAAATCACTATTCTAAGTATTGTTGGTAACCAATTCATATTTTGTTTTTGCATTTTAGCTACTGTAATATAACTTTTCCATGGCTTATACCACCGATAGAATCAATAGTTTCATCAAAACAAGCAAACCAATGCATCAAAAACAGAATTTGTCTTAAACATTACAGTTTGTAGCAATCTGAACATCTACCATACTTTTGGTACTCCAAAAATTATGAAAAATTAGGACAAAATAAACAATTTGTATAGGAAGACCGTGCAAAAAGTTTCAGAAACTTTTAACGTTCCACTAAAAAATGTAAAATCATGCACTACGGCGAAAGTTTCTGTTTCTGCACCGCACATACCAACAAGCAATCTAATCATCCTAAAGGCAAATCTTGGCAAAATATTTTTATAATAAATGGAATATTTATTTTTTTGAGAATCTTCATGAAAAATTCTACATTGTTTCCATGAGCATGAACACAAGTGTTCAAGGTCGACCGTCACTTCTCCAATGCATAGCATCGAATCACTTATCTTTTATGAAAAAGTTTTTAAGTTCCCCTCTATATTTTTTGTTTTTAAACTTTATAAAAGCACTCAACAGAAAGAAATGACTCTCTAAAACTTCTGGGTTGTCTCCCTGGCAGCACTTTCTTTAAAGCCATTAAGCTAGGCATAAAGTGCTCAAGTAATAAATCCACCCGGATCCCAAGGTATATCAAAGCCAATTTTAATTAATAATGATTTGGCATTTAGTAGTGATCAAAAAGAAATATATATCATGCAATGTCGAAGTCTAACTCTCTTCTATGCATCGGCATGTCATAAAAAAACAATTCATGCACATCAAGTAAAGGCCAATGCATAGTATAAGCAATTTCTTGCAATTTTATCGTGTTGGAAACATAAAGAAGTGGAGATGTAGTTCCTCTATTATAATAATTGCAAGTAGGAGCAGCAAGCACATGCATATTACATTCATCAAAATCATCATGTGCAACAGTAGGCAACCCACCAATGCATTCCTTAATAAGTGCAAACTTCTCCGATATAGTGTAGTTTGGAGAATTCAAAAAGATAATAGGACTATCATGTGTGGGTGCAATAGCAACAATTTCGTTCTTAATATAAGGAACCATAGCAAGTTCATCTCCATAAGCATAATTCATACTGGCATCTTGGCCACAAGCATAGAAAGCATCAAGTTCGTCAAAAAGAGATATTTCAAACGAATCAATGGGATCATAGCAATTATCATAACATTCATCCTTTGGTAAGCATGAAGGGAAACTAAATAATGTATGAGTTGAAGAGTTATCTCAACGGAAGGTGGCATGGGTAGCTAATCCGCTCTTCCTCCTTTTGTTCTTCGCTCTCCTCATCATCTTCTTCATCCAATGAGCTCATAGTTTCAGAAATTTCTTCTTCCATAGACTCCTGCAAAATATTAGTCTCTTCTTGGACAGCGGAGACTTTCTCAATAAATTCATCAGTACTGGAATTGTATTTATAATTATCATAGCAATATTTAAGGATGGAAAAATTTTCAGGTCTATAAACATCATCATCAAAAGCTTCATACTTTTCAAAGAAAGATTCAATTTCCTAAGCACCCTTAAAAGCAACAAATTCTTCTATTCGTTCCACATCATAATAATCATATCTACCATTAGCATAAGAGGCTAAGGTTTCATTATTATTAAATTTGTATGAAAAGGGAAGGTGTGGAGCATTCATCCTAGAGCAACTAGTAAAATCATATCTCAAGCAAAGCTCCCGACCATACCAATGCAACAAATGAATTTGATCCCATAACAATTCCCCTTTATGAGTCAAGTGATAATCCCTAAAGTATTGATGTTGATCCAAGGTTACTCCCATTATATAGTTGAATGGGGTTTTCTCAGGATTATCAAACTAGTGCATAATATCTTTCACATAACGAGCATCGAGGGTTTTAGGACGTTCCCTATCTCCATGAGTAGCAACTACCACTAAGTTTTTTGGTGTTTCATGTTCCATATCAATAACTAAAGATAGATAAAAACTTAGAACAGAAAATAAAAACTACTTAGTGATAAAGCAAACAAGCACACATGAGAATATTCACCCCACGTTATTGCTCCCCGGCAACGGCGCCAGAAAAAGGTCTTGATAGGCCACAAGTACAAGGGACCGTTTGTAGCCTTCTTCAATATCTAAGAGTGTCTAACCCAAGGAGGAGCTAAAGGTAGAACAAATATTCCTACAGGTTCTATCGACCACCGATACAACGCTATGCACACTTGACGTTTGCTTTACCTAGAACAAGTATGAAACTATTTTGCAAGAATAAAACTACGAGTAGTTTGCAAGAAGAAAACTACGAATAAATTGCAAGGTAATAAGAGTGGATAGCTTTTGTCAACAAGAAAGTCATTTGTCCATAGGCAATCGATAACAAGTACTGGTAATCATTCTTGTAATTTTATATGAGGGAGAGGCATGAGCTAACATACTTTCTCTACTTGGATCATATGCACTTATGATTGGACCCCTAGAAAGCATCCGCAACTACTAAAGATCATTAAGGTCGGGAAACCAACCATAGCATTAAGTATCAAGTCCTTTTTACTCCCATACGCCATAACCCACTTATCCGCGTTTAGGCTGCTGTCACCCCCGCAACACCGACAATAAGCAAACCGTGAAATATTGCAACACCCTACAGCGGGGGCCCCTCACGTTTGTGCGAGACGGAGGGCACCATAGGACAACACCATAAGTAAAATATACATTCATACCAATAAAGATCACGATTAACCCATAGGACAAAACAGATCTACTCAAACATCATAGGATAGCCAAATATCATTGCGAAATAATATACCGAGTTGAGCACCATGTTTAAGAAGAGATTACAACGGAGAGAAGGGGTGTTACACCGTGATACGTCTCCAACATATCTATAATTTTTTATTGTCCCATACTGTTATATTATCATTCTTGGATGTTTTACAATCATTTTATATCTTTTTTGGTACTAACCTATTGACATAGTGCCCAGTGCCAGTTGCAATTTTCTGCATGTTTTTTACATCGCGGGAAATCAATATCAAACGGAGTCCAAATGCAACAAAACTCCTGGAGAATTTTTTGGGCCAGAAGAAAGCCAGTGGGCCAAGGAAGCACCTAGGGGGTTGCTTGAGGGGAGTAGCATCCACCAAGGCGCGCTAGGAGGCCCACGCGCGCCCAGGTGGGTGCTACCCACCTCGGGTGCCCCCTGAACCGCCTCTTTGCTCTATAAATACCACAATATTCCAGAAACCCTAGGAGAGTCGATGAAATATTGATCCAACCTCCATAGAGTCTAGAACCACCAGATCCAATCTAGACACAGTGATGAAGGGGTTCACCACTTCCATTGGTGCATCTCCTGTGATGCGTGAGTAGTTCTTTGTAGACCTTCAGGTCCGCAATTAGTAGCTAGATGGCTTCCTCTCTCTCTCTCTCTTGATTATCAATACAATGGTCTCTTGGAGATCCATATGATGGAAGTCTTCTGGCGGTGTGTTTGTTTGGATCCGATGAACTTTGAGTTTATGATCAGATCTATGTTTTTATCCGTGAAAGTTATTTGAGTCTTCTTTGATCTCTTATATGCATGGTTGCTTATAGCCTCGTATTTCTTCTCCGATATTTGGGTTTTGTTTGGCCAACTTGATCTATTTATCTTTCAATGGGAAGACGTGTTTTGTAGTGGGTTCAATCTTACGGTGCTTGATCCCAGTGACAGAAGGGGAACCGACACGTATGTATCGTTGCAACTAAGGATAACAAGATGAGATCTATATCTCCACAATAGATAAACGGATCTCGTATACATCATGTCATCATTATTATTGCATTACTCCATTTTCTCATGAACTTAATACACTAGATGCATGCTGGATAGCGGTCGATGTGTGGAGTAATAGTAGTAGATGCAGGCAGGAGTCGGTCTACTAATATTGGACTTGATGCCTATATAATGATCATTGCCTGGATATCATCATGATTATTTGAAGTTCTATCAATTGCCCAACAGTAATTGTTTCTCCACCATTTGCTATTTTTCTCGAGAGAAGCAACTAGTGAAACCTACGGCCCCCTGGTCCCTTTTCATCATATTTGCCTTTGCGATCTATTTTCCCTTGCATTTATTTTCAGATCTATTAAACCAAAAATACAAAAATACCTTGCTGTAATTTATTTTTTCCGTGATCTATTTATCCTATCTACCACTTTTACCACAAGTTATTTGCCTATCTTGAGGCCTCGTACCTGGAATTGATGGACAACCCCTTTAACACGTCGGGTTGCGAGTATTTGGTATTTGTGTGCAAGTGCTGTTACGTGGTATGAGGAGGTTCTCCTACTGGTTCGATAACCTTGGTCTCATCACTGAGGGAAATACCTACCGTCGCAATACTGCATCATCCCTTCCTCTCTGGGAAAATACCGATGTAGTTCTAGCAGACATCAAAAGGAATTTCTGGCACTGTTGCCGGGGAAGATCTTCAACATCAACCAGGTTCCTAATCACAAATCTCATCTCCTCGCAATTTACATTATTTGCCATTTGCCTCTCGTTTTCCTCTCCCCCACTTCACAAAAATTTTCCATTTTATTTGCCCTCCTTTTCGTTAGCCGTTTTCTCGTCAGATCTATTCGTGCTCTTGTTTCACTATGGCTAGTTTGAATGCTCCTCCTTTGTTACCAGACTTTGAAGTTCTATACTTCAAACAAAAACAAGGAGAAAATTTGAAACATGCTTGGTATAGGCTTATGGAATCTTATCGTGTTTGCAACCTAAAGGGAGATGCAAAAAGTTTGCTTAGAAATTTTTACGTAGGATTGGCTTTGCATCATAGACAACTATTGGATTTTGCCGCAAAAGGGAATTTTATTGAGCTTGATGTCAATACCACCTATGCAATTTTAGAAGGAATTTTGGGGGTTCCACCACAAAAGAAAGGGTTTTCTTTCACCCTGGAGGGACTCCAAATTTTGGACAAACTCGGTGATTTTCATAAACATATGGTGGAATTACATAAATATAATAAACCTCTCTACATCTCAATGGTAGTATCAATCGTATGGACACTTTGATTTCTCTTTGCAATAAACAGTTGGATCTTTTAGATCTCAAAATGGTTTCTTTTCCAAAAAAATTAGGGAAGCGCAAAGAGCCTCTCAGGTTTGAGAAGACCCTTATTAAAGTGGCAAAGATAACGTACGGCAACACTTCAATCCTACGCTTTATGCCTAGCTAGGGGCGTAAAACGATAGCGCTTGTTGGGGGGCAACCCAATGAATAAAATTTATTTTTGCTTTTTACTTTCTGTTCTTGTGTGTTAGAAAAATTATGCTACTGTATGATTGTGTTTTTTGTGTTTTAATTAGTGTTTGTTCCAAGCAAGGCCTTTGGGAAGATTTGGGTGAAAGGTTATTTGATCTTGCTGAAAAACAGAAACTTTTGCACTCACAAGATTATTTGTCTTTTTTGACAGAAGAGCGCTTTTAAGTTGATTTTTTTGCAGAGGATTAATAGACAAATTCCTCATGTCCACCAATTTATTTCATAATTTTTGGAATTACAGAAGTATTCGAAATTTTCAGATTTCTATAGACTGTTCTGTTTTTGACATATTCTGTTTTCTTTGCGTTCTGTGCTTGTTTTGATGATTCTATGGTTTTATTTGATGAGTTTTTGCCATAGAAAAGTTGGAATACAATAGATATAATGCAAAAAAAATAAGAATAGGTTTGCTACAGTACTTATAGTAGTGGTTTGGTTCCTTATACTAACGGATCTCACGAAGGTTTTGTTTGAGTTTTATGTGATTGAAGTTTTCAAGTTTTGGGTTATCTTACGATGGATGAAAGAATAAGGATAAGCAAAAAGCTAAGCTTGGGGATGCCCGAGGCACCCCAAGATAATATTCGGAGAAGTAGCAAGCAACTAAGCTTGGGGATGCCCCCGAGTGGCATCCCCTCTTTCTTCTAACGACCATCGGTATTTTACTTGAAACTATATTTTTATTCGTCACATGATATGAGTTTTGCTTGGAGCGTCTTGTATGACATGAGTCTTTGCTTGTTCTGCTTTGTGTTTTAAGTGTTGAATCCTTGCTGGATACACCTTTTAAGAGAGCCGAAAATTATGCTCTGCTGGCTCCTATGCTTCCCTTTAATTTTTAGAGCCATGGACTTGCTCTATTACTTCACTTATATCTTTTTGAGCACGGTGTGCTTTGTTAATTTTGAAGATATGCTCTCATGCTTCACTTAGATTTATTTGGGACTTAGTAAATTTTCAAGAAATTCTTTCTTGCTTCACTTAGATTATTTTGAGAGAAAGAAAAAATATGCTCATGATCTTCACTTATATTTGCTTGAGCTTATCAAAAGCAACATATGAAAATAGTCCCAAAGTGATAGATACCCAAGGAGGATATAATAAAAACTGTCATGAAGATCATTGGAGAAAATAAACTTGATTCTTAGTAATGGTTTTGAGATATGATGATATGATATGTGAGTCATGTTGATGAGTAATTGTGCTTTAGTAAGAATATTGATGTTAAGGATTGTGATTCCTTATGCAAGCTCGAAAGTCAATAGTTATGCAATGACATTTGTATCCTACTTATGGTGCATTATTCGGTGTTACTTATGCTTAATGCTTGGGTACAAGATTTTTCTCTTTTTGGTTGGTCGCTTCTCAATCTTCTTGCTAGCCTTCATTTAGCACTAAGTATCACTACAAAAAAAATACACTTCCGTGATGATACATGTTTGTCACAGTAGTTCGTGTTTTATCTCATGCATGTACATGCATGACGATTTTATGGCAGAATCAAGATAGTCATACCTGTGTTGTCGTAAAAGTGTTCCATGACATTACCAAAATTATCATCACGGAAGTGTCCACTTCCATGACGATAAATCGCGCGTCACATAAGTGCTTTCGTCAAGGGTGACCGACGCGTGGCATCCACCGTAATGGAACGTCGTTAAGCTATCGGGTCGGGTTTTGGATCCAATAACCCGTTAACAGCCCGGACCAATGGGAAATTTCCACGTGTAAAATTCTGATTGGCCGGAGGAAACACGTGTTGCCTCACCGTTGGGACAGATGTCATCCACTCATTGGACAGGAGGCGCCTATGATAGGTCAACACGTGGCATGGCCCAGCAGTGGCTCATCCCGGTGAAAAAGGCCGGCCAACTAAAAATTAGCAGGCCGACCCATATAAGGCCTACTTGTGTCATGTCCATTTAAGCCCACGGTCCATACGAGATGTGCCAATTTGGCCCGTCAACGGCCCGTTAAAGATTTGACACCATTGCAGCACATCGTCAATTAAAGCCCGTTAACATCCCGCTATATATTTGGGCTCAATATCGGCCCGATGTGATTTCGGCATGTTAACGGCCCATTCAAGGGATGGGCAATTTTCAGGATGTACATCTTTCGGCCTTTTAGCGACCCATTTAAGTGTTGGGCTAATTTTCAGCCCAGTGTGTCTTTCAGCCTGTTGACGGCCCATAAATCAGTTGAGCCATTTGTAGTCGGACCTCAGTTTTGGCCTTTTATCGACCCATTTAAGTGTTGGGCCAATTCCCGGCCTTGTGTGTCTTTCAGCCTGGTGACGGCCCATAAATGAGTTGGGACAGTTGTAGTCGGACCTGAGTTTTGGCCTTTTAACGGCCCATGCTCTTCACGGTCCAGTACCAGCCCACTGTCTCTTTCGGCCTGCTAAAACCCCATAGTATAGTTCGGCCATATGTAGCCCAACCTTAGTAACGGCCTGTTAACGGCCCGTGAAATCAAATGGGCCCACCTGTTGTCTGCTTCGATGTCGGCCTGTTAACGACCCGGGAGGTAAGAGGGCCGACCATTAACTTTCGGCCTGGTAACAACCCATTAACTTAATGGGCCCACTAAACTTCGTACATGTCTTTAGGCCAAATTAGATGATTTGAGCCCATTACAATGAGCAATTATGCACAGGACCAAAACCGATCAAGCAAAGGTACGGCAGATAGAAAAAAAACGTTGCACATCCAACATATATTACAGGAATTTACATCCACTGGGCAATCAAAGATTGATGCCAATGCAAATAAATGAACAGAACCTAACGATCTACAATGTCACAATCTGCAATGTCAGCACGGATGACGCCCATAAGCATGTGGGCAAGTTCTTGCTGCTTTGCTACACTGTCTCTGAAAACATTGATCTATTGTTGTTGCGCACGAATGTGCACCTCTGATTCCTCCACCATTTCTATCATTGCTTCGGCCATTAATTCGATCACAAACATACATTTTTTTGTTGCATTCGAGAAAGAGGAAACTGAATAGATTCAGATGGCGATTTTGGCAGGCTTGTATTATTGATAGTGGAGAGTGTCTCGACCACTGCATCATAACATAAATTAGGAGGGGAACCAAACAAATTAATCATGAGTTATTGCCATATTACCTGGCCTAGATTTATTGGAAAGAAACAATGGGGTTGCTTTGCTGTTTTCAGAGTTTGTCTTCTTATCTTCAGCAGCCTGCACCAAATTAACACACTAGCATTGCTATCATTGTCCAAGTTAGATAAAAGGAAAGCAACATTGACACAACGAACGTTCGGGCAACTAGCCTACACCAAATTAACACAATATGGCACAGCTATCATCAGCCAGGTAAGGTAATACGAAAGAAACATTGACACAATGAATGAATGGGCAACCAGAGCAGCACTACAATTCAGTAATGTGCATGATATGAGATAGTACACTCATGCAGCTTAGTATGCAAAACTACCAGGCAGTTTTCCTTAAAAAAATCAACATTGGCGCCTTTAACATTTTGCTACAACTCATTTTAGATCAGATAAAGGTTGGATTCACGCCGATTAACAAAATACATGCTGATGTAAAAATATAGTGATATACAACAGATACTTACATCAGCATTGGAGCACAGAGAATTCCTGCAAGATATTTTCCTCAAATACAATCCCAATGGGGGAAGTCTTCTATTGTTTAACCATATTTTCTAAAAGAGAGATGGGTAAGAAACATGTAGAAAATATGATCAGAATGCTATAAAATTCATGATGCGAGGATACACACACGCTTCTTATAATGGAGTTGGCATCCTTTTGCTGGACTGGAGTGGACTAGTTCTTTGGCCACTGGAATCTACTTATTATCAGTGGGAGTTGGGTTTCTCTGTGCTGGAGCAGTATCTATGAAAAATGGAGTTGGTTTGTTATCTCCTGGCATTTGGATCTTTTGCAAAGACCTGGTTTGTAACCCTTCAGATTCTCACATAGTCGTCTTCCCCTTGCATGCCTTATATAGAAGAATTGTGCTTCAATTATAGAACATGCTACAACAGAGATGGAATAGGTAATGAAGCATAGAAAGGCATGACCTATTGACATGTATTCCCTCCATCTAGAAATAAATGGATGGGTCTAGGCATATTTAAGTTCTAGATACATCCAGTTTTATCCATTTCCGCGACTAATCCAGACGGAGGGAGTATGATGTAGGAGCTAGGGATACAACATGATAACAGTGTAAAAAAACACTACTTGAATGTAAAACTATATGCTAGCGGAATACATACAAAAAAAATCTAAGGCAACATATGTGTGTATGATTGGGAAACTAAGATGGCATTGCAAGAGACCACTAGAACAACACTTCAATGTAAAAAAAGAACATGGTATGGTAGACAGATGAAGTACATACTGATGAATAACAATGCATAAGATACTCAGAAGCATGATGTCCAAACTAAGCAGATGGCATTGCGATAGAGTAGAATGTCAGTACTTGAATTTGAAAACATGTTATCATGAATGGAATAGGTACTGAAAAACAGGAAGGCATGCCATATTTACATGCAGGATCAGCAGGCTAAGCACAAGGCATTGCAACAGAGTAGATGCACTCCAGGACATTATATGCATGATGTACCCATATCAAGGGCCAAGTAAGAGTAAGGGCCTTGTGGGGTGAATAGGATTCATCATCTTTCTGCAAGTCTTGTGAAGAACTGTCTTTACATATTCCATCATATTGGGTATCATTGACGTCAAGTTTGTTGGCCGTTACATTGCTCCATGAGGTTCTTGTGCATAAATCAGTGTGCAATTATATCTGACATGCATGGAAGACAACTAGTAGTTAGATTTATGTAATGAGTGTATGTAGGAGACGACATAAATAGTAGGACTGGGGTTAACTAGCAGCAACATGTCTCAAAAACTAAAGGGAGAACACAGATGAAAGCTACAGAATATGTATCGTTTGTACTCGAGATTAACTAGATGGCACACAAAAGTATTAAAGAACAACATAGGTAATACAGGAAGTGGTATAATACTCTAATCACCAGCCTATGGGATAGCATTGGCTGATGGATGATAACTATGGAACAATGTTACCTAAAGAACAAGTCTCTTAGCTGAACTATGGAACAGCGTTAACTCCTAAACAACACCCGTAAGAGATCAGCATGAATACATAGTGAAATGTGATAATCTATTTTCCATGCTTCGATGAATAACAAAGCCATAAATGTTGCACACAAGTAAGATGAGGGTACAACCTATCTGGCCGCCATCCATATGAGTGAGCATCATGTGCTGACTTGTCGATGGCCCTGTAGTTGTTCTGGATGTCCATGTCGGGCACGCGCATTCAATGCAGGGAACTGTTGAGTGGGGACTATAGCTCCCTTCTGGTGTATGCTTCCCTTGTTGGAGCAGCTGTGGCTAAAGATGCAGAAAACGCATAATGTTATAAATGACACATCTCTTTGATCTGAAGAAATACCCTAAGAGATCAACAGCAAGGTACGAGAGTGGTCACACGTTGTTGACTGGAGACTAAATTGGGGTCACACAATTTTATTTATTTTGGTACTATCCGATCTACGCCAGATGGCTTGATGGCCGCCTTGTGCCTGCCGGCTGACATGTTCGGAATCTTCCCCGAAGAGCCAGCGACCAACGGCAGAGCAGCCTGCCTCTGCCGTCCGTGGCCCCAACCAAAACCTCAATCCCCGCCCCTCCGCACTGCCGTCGTTGCGCCTCCCCAGGGCCAATCCACAAGGACTCGCCGTCATCCAGATCCGGCGGCGGCAGTACCTTCAACCCACGCAACTCTAAGATAGCCATCTAAGCGTTGCTTCCGCGGCGAACTTGTGTCCCCGCACCCTTATGTTAGACACCAGCCAACCGGCAGCCTAGGAGCTCCGCCGCCTCGAGGGGTGCTGCTTCTCGTTGGGAATCAATTGGCCCAGAATAAAAGTTCAGAAAACTGACGCCTAAATAAAGTGATTTGAGACGAGGGTGCGACCTATCTGGCGGCACGGTGAAGTAGGTAGCTCCAGCTGCCGATTCGGTGAGGCCGGCGCAGTTGCAGTGGCAACCGGTGGTAGGGAAGCAGAGATGTCGCGACTGTCGACGGCTACGGGGAAGCAACACCGAGGCTCTGGATGGATCCAAAGTTGGAGCCATTCCAGCGTTGTGAACAACGACGGGGGTGAATAGGCTCCGGCACGGTTCACGCGGCCGTCGTCGAGGCTGCTCTAGCAACACGGAGTAAGAGGCACATGGCCCAGTGCACGACGGCAAATGGACAGCGTCTCTGGCATTAGGGAGGAGGGCGGCTATGAAATTGGTGCGGTGGGGGCGCCATGGAGGAGGGACTGAGGTTTCGCAGCTCGGGAGAAGGGAGCTTCCGGGGAGAAGGTGATTTGGCGCCCATGAGGTATGAATGGGGAGGGAATTAGGAGGGGAGTGGAACCATGTCTTACAGACACATTTGTCTGAAATGTGTGGGGGGGGGGAGTTACAGTTCTACCCCTTCCTTTAGGCTTCTCGGCTTGGGTCTGTGTACTGAGGGTCGGGGATAGTAGAGTAACTTTGCTTCTCCCCAAATAGTGGGCGCGAGCGATTTTGGGCGAGGAGGGGCGTGTTTTGAAATATAGTGGGCGCTAGCAATTTCGGGTGAGGACATCGTGTTTTGAAATAGTGGGCGCGAGCTATTTCGGGCGAGGAGAGGGTGTTTTGCCGACCATGGTTTATGAATTGTTCGGCACATGTCATTTCGGACGAGGAGAAGGCGCGCTTGGATGAAGTTATGAACCTACCCTCGATGTACAATGGGCCAATTGATGTGTGTCCCACATAGGCCGGTAATTTCGGGTCTCCCATTTATTTGCTCGGGAGAATTCCACCGAGCAGAGAGCATTTAACGGTTAGTTCAAATTTTGGGAGAACGAGCATCCACGTCTACCTTACCAAGTTGATTCGGATCAAATTTTGAAATATTAGCTTGCCACTTGTTTTTTAGATGGAGAGACGATGCTCGGGAGTAATATGTTTTTACATGCTCATTGCTAGTGATTTACTATATGACAAATAGTCGAACCACTCAAAAACGGGAATCAAACCCAAAATGAAATATCTCGATTCAATGAAATAGCTCGTTCACCAGGTCAAAGTAGTGCTAAATCCAAAATTGAACACCTCAATCGAGTAGCATGTTGTACAGTATTATAGTAGTCCATGAACATGTTGAAAGTCAAATTAATGAACTTGTTTGATATACGCATATCTCCGTTCATGTGTGGATTGTAGACAACATGTTCTCCAGTTTAAATATCTGAATGCAAGTTTATATCAAAACATGGTTTATATCAATCTTTGATGCATAAAACGTGACATCTCTCTCTCTCTCTCTCTCTCTCCAACAATCTTCAATTCTATCGCACACATCCAACACACAAACCTTGTTGGTCCCTCTCCCTCTCTCTCCATCCCTCTCTGTCTCTTTGTGTGTGGGGGGGGTCTTTGTAGTTCGCATGCATATATACTCCATCTATAGGTCTCTCTTAGACACTATGTATGATTTTTCTAGTCCAAGCTAGATATCTTGGGTGCACTCATCATACGCACACAAATTCCTTTGCTCATTGCCCGTAACTCTCACGCACCACTCTGTCGTCTTGGAGCTCTTCCCTCTCTCTCAAACTCTCCATCTACTTGGGTCACACATACACATGCATATCTCACTCGCTCTCGATAGACCCATCTAAAACTCTATCTCTCTCCCTCGTCCTCTCTCCATCTCACACGCACACACACACACAATCTCATGCCTAGCTAGCCAAGTATGATGGTCTCTCACTCAATTGTAGGCACACGCAGTCCCCCTATATGTATATGACTAGCTAATCTTAGTCTCCATCACAAACATGTGCATGGTCTATCTTGATTTCTCTCGGGGCATCTTTCTATCGCGCACGCACCTCCCTCGATCTCCCACCCATATAGTCCCCTCACGATCTCGAAGGGACCTCTCTATCACAAACACACCCTCTATCCCTCCCCATGCGTCCATGTTCTCCATGTGTCCCTCTCGACCTTTGTTCCTTCTTGGCCAGACCTCTATTGGACATGTACTATAGGGGTGTCTCTCTCTGTTGCAAACAATCACGCACTAGCTATCTTCGTGTATCTCCTCGCCTCGCTTTTTTATCTCAGAGATGCATGCGTGATATGTTTGCATAAGAAACAAAAGACACACACTCTCTCTAATTTATCATTTCTTGTCACTTCTCTTTCACACGCATACTCTTTTTGCACACTCACTCATTCTCCTTCACACGCACTTGATCTCTCTCGACTTAGCACTCTCTTCGGTCCATCGCATATAGATTTATTGAAAAGTCAAACATCACAAAGTTTGACCATCTACATGGAGAAAAACATTTACGTCTAGAACGGCAAACATACACCATTAGATTTACCATGAGATGTAGTTTCGTATGATGTATCTTTGGTATTGTAGATATAAATAAGGTTTGCGTAAACCTGATCAAAGTTTCCAAAGTTTGACTTCTAAAAAATTTACATGCACTGCATTATCGAGGGGATGGAATATGTCTTTCCCCCACTCAGCTATCTGACGCACCATTGGCCTTATCGGGGCTCCTCTATCTCTCTCAAACTTTATATCTCCCTGGTTACACATACACATGTCTCGCTCACGCTACATATAGACCCATCCAACACTCTCCGCCCTTGTTCTCTCTCTATGTGACATGCACCCCCTAAGTACCAGAATCCCTCACTCCACCATAGGCGCACACACTCATGCCCTAAGTATGATTATCTCTCACTAGCCATCAGGAACACATGTATTGTCTCCTTCCATCCATACGTCTATCTCGATATCTCTCGAGGTATCTTCTATCACGCACACACCTTGTCACTTGATCTCCCACCCATGTAGTCCCATCATGATCTCCAGGGGATCTCTCTATGACAAACATACACTCTATCCTCCCCATGTCTGCATTTTCTCCGTACGACCTCTCTCCCTTGTTTGTCAGACCCCTCTTGGCCACGTGCTAGGGGTCTTTCTCTCTCGGTTGCAAACAACCACACAATATCTCCTCACCCTGCTTCCGTTGTCAAAGATGCATGTGTGATATGTTTGCATAAGACGCACATGCTTTTTTTCTACTTTTATCGTGTGTTGTCCATGTCTCTTTCACACGCGCGCACACACTTTTTTCACTCACTCTTTCTATTTCACTCTCTCTCTCTCTCTAGTTAGGGACTCTCTCACGTCCATAAGCATATGGATGTTTTGAAAAGTCAAACCTCAGAAAAGTTTGACCAGGTATATGTGGAGAAAAACATTTACATCTAGAACAATCATTAGATTCATCACAACATGTACTTACTTCATACTATCATTTATCTTTGGTATTGTAGATATAAGTAATTTTTTTATAAACTTGGTCAAAGTTTCGAAAGTTTGACTTTTTAAAAAAATGTTGGCACTACATTATCCAACGGAGGGAGTAGCTCTTTCTCTCTCTCTCTCTCTCTCTCTCTCTCTCTCTCTCTGCTATCTCTCACGGGCCTCCCCTCTCACTCGAACTCTCTATACCAACGGATTATACGCTCACTATGTCAGCGTATAGCTCCGTATATTTTTTTAGTTGACTGGTCAACCAGTCCACATGCTGCTTTGTCAGCTCATGTTCTCTATCTTCGTGTGTTGGCCCATGTCGTAGTGGGTGAAAATAAGTAAACTAGAGGCCCATCTAACACGTGGTGAAGTAAACTTATAAGTTGAAACCACTCGGGGTAGCACCCTGCACGTTAGTAAATTGAGGGTGCATTGAGGACACACTTCTTTCGTATGAAGGACACACTCACGCACAATTCACCACTGCGCGGAGGCATGCACAGAAGGACGCACTCGCGCACACCCAGCAGGCCCTCCACTATGTAGGCCAAAACACGTGCCAAATTCACTTGTGATGCATTTGGCACTGATGCCCCTCCATTGTTCACCTGGTGCCCCAATCTCGATCACCTACTTTGCTCCGGTGCCAAATTAACTCACGCAATGAAAAAACACTTCCGTGGGAGAGAGAGAGGACTAAGGCAATAAAAACACTTGTTTGGGAGAGTGAGAGGCTGGTGTATTTGGTTTGATTGATTTATTTATACATGTGGGTCTGTGTGCACATCGGTGCCAACTCTCTCACATCGCGAGAGCGGTGCCAAAATCTTTTGATTTGACATCGATGCATATTATGTGGCATACTTTTGAGAAATATGGCATCGGCCACATAGTGGAAGGCAACAAATGCCCAAGCTCTTCACGTGCTCCTAGGTAAATGAGAGGAAAGAGAAAGAGAGAGAGAGAGAGAGAGAGAGAGAGAGAGAGAGAGTATCACTAGCCAGCCAACACTATCGTATGAGCGAATGATATTGGTACCTCTTGATGACACAACAATCTTATACAGCCAGCTGCTCTAATATGTTCTCTTCTTTTGCAGATAAAAAAAGACCCGAAAGTGAAAAATGTGATGCACTATAACAATCTCATTGAATGCCTTGATCTCCATCTTACAAAAATTGATTTGATTGACTACCAAGGCAGCACATCTGAGATTAAATTGGCCAGGTTCTTTGTTCTGGAGGCAAGTGTGCTCAAGGTATTGAGGTTTGGCGTTCTCTAGCGCAACAATGAATGGCGTATTGATCACCGCAAGCGTCTAAGCCTAAATGCCAAAGTCTCCGCAGAAGCTGAATTTGTTTTTGAAACATCAAGTGGCCATAGACTCGAAAACTTATTTGCCCATTAGTGACTTGTCAGGGCGGTGGATTTTAGTTTGTAGTATAATGCTGCATCCACCTAAAGTAACAAAAGTTCTTACGTAAACTTCCTAGTAATTCCCTCTTCGTAGGTGCAGCATTACTCCTAACATTTGTAATATCAGTTTGAAACTTGTAATATTGTCGTGTCCTATTCCTTCGTTTTCAAAATCCTGGGAATCAAAGAGGTCCTGAGTTGGTGATGATGTTGTGCCTGTCATCTTTCACCAATAGCCGTCGGATCTACATCTGACGCATACAAACCAAACTTCTCCAGTTTTGCAAAAGATGCCCGCACTTGTTCGCTGTTTAGAAACTACTCCCTGTCTCTCACAATCAGCCTTATCTCCTCCCCACCGCATCTAGAAGGCCATGGAAAAATCTGGCGCGATGGCCGTTGTCGCCGTCGTCCACCCCCAATCTTGGTGTTCCGTGCAATGCACGGGCACCTACGCACGGAAATTATGTCAAACATGGCTAGTTGTAAGCAAGCTAGCTCTACAGCCATGATGATAGTGACTGCTAGCGGTGAGGCTGACTATGGTATGCCGAACATGGCGCCTATACTCAGGTGTCATCTCCGACGCAGGGTCTTGTCACTTCACTGTGAGGAGAAGCATGTAATAATTTGACCAATGGGTAGTACATTGCTACTACATTGGTAGTACTACTACTAGTAATAGCACAATCGTCTGGATTTAGTAATACTACCACGTCCATCTGGATTTTAGTATTTGACTAGCAATATCTAGTAATGCATGTCACAAAAAATGTACTACTCCCTCTGTAAATAAATACATGGTGTATTGTTTTATTCCTATCGGCGAGAGAACTTAATGCCTTTTTTCTAATTAATAGGATTGCATGCAATGAACTAACCACTGCATGTCATGTTTGGTAGTCTCAAGTCATTGAAAGCATGCATGGCCCAGATCTCTCATTGTTGATATGTCACGAAATAAGAAACGAGGAGGGAGTTAATGTACCGTGCCTAAGTATTTTGGGATTATTTGGTTTTCATAAGGTGACTTACACAACATTTTTGGTTACATGCATTAACATTTTATTAGTTAAATCAAAGGTCAAAACTTGGTGCAAAATGCAAAGGGGACCAATAAACCAGTAAGCATCAAAGTTCTCTCGTCTGGCCCCAACTAGAGGTCCGATGAGATGATTATACTGCACCGGCACGGAGGGGCACACAGCTTCATTGACTTACTGCACCTGCCTTTGGGTGTATGACATGTGGGCCCAATGGGTGGCTGGCCCACCTGTCATATAGCCAAAGGCAGGTGAGGTAGAGGGCCGAGCAGTAGATGGCCAACACGCGCGTGAATTCAATGCAGTCTGCACTTCTCATATAAAGGCTCCCCGCCATTCCAATCTAGTATGAAATCCTATGCACCTACGTACGCTAACCAAGGGCAAGAGTGATCAATCCAATCGTAAGATTAGTTGACTAGAAGCTAGACCCATGGAGGCGATGAGCGCGAGCATCAGCCGGCTGTGCCAGATGGTCCACGATGCCGGCCTGCGGCCCGTCACCGAGGAACGTCTCCAGGTAGTGCTTGAGGCCGCCAGGGCAAGGGGCGCTTGGACGACAACTTCGTCTCCTTGTTCAACGAGGTCCTCGTCGGCTTCCTCGACAAGTTCACCATCGTCAAGAAGCTCGTGGATGACCTTGACGTACGCCTCCAGCCCACGCGCCTAGGCTCTGCAATGCACGGGACCTTAATGGACTCTATGGTGACAACCTCTTCGACGCACTGGTGGCCCTGCGACTACCCGCCATTGCGCCGAAGAATGTCCACCTCGAGGTCGCGCTCGCTGCGCAGCGCCTGGCGCAGCAAGACACCATCGACATTATCACCCACGTCTAAGCGCAAATCGTCCACAAGGACTACGACATGCAAGAGGAGGATAATAGGACGCTGGCCTTCTTGGACCACAGGGAAACCTTGGACGGCATTGTTCAGAAGCACGTTGAGCTCGCCGCCAATGCCGCTGCTCCTCACACGTCGGTTGGTGACCCGGCGCGCTAGGGCGTGAGGATGTCGTTGATGGATCCGTATGTATCTTTATCTTTCCATCAAATCCATGTAGTAGTATATGGTACTACTAGTAATTATCTTACCTTTTGCATCAACTTCATAATTTTCGTACATACTCCATGCATGAACTGCGCCAGAACTAGACTTCTCATTACTCTAGGGAAGATCATTGTTTCTATCTATCGGTCGCGCCATGGAGCAGAACCAAATTTTACAAGTTACAAGTTCAAAAGGAAAAGCCTGCCGTGTTCCCTCGTTGCACGCCCACACGGTTGGTCCGGCACGCCGCTCAAGGGGGGATGTGTGTTGTGTTGCATTTTCACTTACAAGTGGGACCGCAGTTGAGCAAACCGACTATCGGGAAACACCCACCCCGCCCCCCGTGCGATGGCTGAGAAAACAGGAGGGAGAAGAGATGGTTGTAGCACGGACTCCAAGAAAACTGGTGTCGGATGGGACTCATGTGAGTGGCGTGTGCCTTACTGCTAGACGTGAATGCTAGTTATGGCCCATGCCACCCCGCTATATCGAGCCTATATCGAGGTGATGGTTACATAGAACAAATTTCCTAGAGTCCATGCTCAGCCATCCTCTATCTCTCTTCTCAGCCAGCCTGAAGACGCACGGAGCCCATCGTCTGTTTCCTCATATGCGGTCCCACATGTCAGTGAAAACGCAAGAGGACCCACTGAACCTGCACATCTTTCAACTCGACATGCTGGTGATGAAAACCAAATCCAATAAAGATCTTCGGTGGCCACTTTTGGAGTTACTCGAGAGTAGTAAGATTCTATTTACAGTTTGACCCAAGACGCACATCACATGGCTTCAACTACCACTCCATTTTCTTGCAAGACACGACCTGGATGCTGGATGTCCCACGTGTCGGCAAAAGAAGAAAGAACTCGATCAAATATTCGGTTGTGCTCTCGAGTTAGACTAGTTGTGCTAACTTAAAATTATATTGTGTAGATGGATGCAAGTTTTGGTATTGGGAAGAAGAGTCCATCGATATATTGATAGAGTGCAATTTAGTAGATCTTCTAGCACTTTTAGCTAGCATAGAGGCTAGAGATGAGACTAGTGCACTTGTTGATAGAATAGAGGCTAGACATGAGACTAGATGCGAGGAAGCAACGTCTTCTTCTTTACACTCGAAGAAGAAAGAAGCACGCAAGATCGAGCCTCCGTAGATCAACAATGAATGCATCGAGAAAGCACTAATCCAACTTACAGGAGCACTTATGGAAGTTGGATATCTTCTAAAATGTATTCTTGTGGTTCTTGTTTTCTTTGATCTTGCTTTTCTAGTCAAATTTTGGTGATGTATTTCCATGTACCAAAAATCAATGATGAAAAAAAGATATGTGTTTGGAAAGAAAAATGTACGCGACCGGGATGCGTCCGCGCGTTGGGCGCACGACCACCGCATCCGAGAAATGGCCCGGACACGACCCCATTGCCCTACCCAAACAGACAGAATCCGGGCAAAATGGAGGTCCGTTTGGGGTCGTGCGTTGGAGTTGGCCTTACAAGTGGGACCGCAGTTGAGGAAACCGACTTTCGGAAAACCCCCACCTCGCCCGCCGCGTGATGGCTGAGTTAGAGAAATGACGAGGTTGAAGAGATAGCTGTAACACGGACTCCAAGACATATGGTGTCAGATGAAAGTCATGTTGGTGGCATGTGCCGTACTCTTGGACGTGAATTCTTCTTCTGGCCCATGCCACCCTACTATATAGTATTGAGGATTCGAGGTGCTGGTTACGTACAGCGAACACATTAACATATGGCCCACCTCACATTGTGGCCAAATTTCCTAGAGTCTGTGCTAGGTTAAAAAGTGTTCTTTTTGAGGGTGGGTGGCTGGTCTCAAGTTTAAAACTTGTTGTATTACGTATACGTAGACGTAGAGATAGTGCAGCAGTTTTGAAAGTTTGAACCCAAACATCAGAATGCAATTTCTAGTGGACTCGTCCAAGGACCTAGGATGACGGGATTCACAGCTACAGTAAAAACACGCGCCTGATGCGCGAAGCATGTGAAGCTAGTACAAATAATATACTATTGTTGATTGGCCTCATCCGATAACCTGTTGCAATGCACGTATAATTATGTATTCGGAAAATATTTTTTTGCCTCGTCGCAGCACCCACTCAGAGAAGCACTCGAAAGACATTCATAAATTTAGTAAGTTTATCATAGGCATATCATTTTATTACATACAACAGGTCATCAATCCACAATGATAACGAGGATACATTATAGATACTAAAGTTTTCATCACACAACAAATAACGAGAAATGAAATGAACTTCAGCTCAACCACTCGTCGGTGTTGGAAACATTTGCTTTGAACTAGAAGTGATTCTCTGGGAAGGGCCGGCTACTCTCAATCTCGAGACCAACGCAGGACTGATCATCCAGGCTGAAGCGGCCTACTATATCACGACCAGGGTAGGGAACCACCGAAATGTCCAAGGTATAGATACAGTTGCTTCTCATAAATGGTAGTAATGTTGTGTCAACAACAGCTGGATCGCCTTTCACCATCATTGTATAGTTTTGTCCAAGGAAGAGCGAGTTTTCTCCAAGACTATCAATACTGTACCAGGGAGAAGGTGTTGGCGCTAGCACACTAGTATCCATCCCGAATACCCTGCAAAAGGTGTTGGAATAGTTCCAGAGAGTGCAACCATGTGAGACAACACATGCTTCCTTAGTAGTAACATCAGCAGTGCGCTGTATACAGACAAGAAGGGGTGATCCATCGGAATAAGTTTCTAGGCACCACTAAGTATATACGCCCTTCTTGTCCTCATGCTCATGATCATCACCATCGTCATCTCCCCCTTGGTTATAAAAAATTTCAAGTATAGGTGGTGGAATGTTCACAGGACCTTGGAAACACAAGAAGAAGGTTAATTAGTAAAGGGAAACTTGCTAACCCGCATGCATGTGGAAGAAACAATTATAATTATGGTGGAAGACAAATGTACCGAAACCACGAGGATCCCATGCAAAAACAGTGCCACGAGTGGTGGCAGCAAACACAAGACCCTCGTATTGAATTGCATCACAGTACACATCCGTGTATAGAAACTGATTTTTGAGCAATATCCATGCAGTCAAACCATGAAGGAAGGCAACAAGCTTGTCGAAGATAGCAACAACTCCATAGTTCCTGTAATGCCAAGAGCGGTTGGGAACTCGACAAATTGCTATCTTCTATAGACGACAGTCACCATGATTGTATTTGAACGTGCGTAGAATACCGGTGTGCTCAACCTCTGGGCAGTCTGAGATTTTTGGAAGTGGAACCCGGTGACGAGTGTACACATTCACAAGTTCTCGCTCGCAGTTGGACCCAATATAAACAACCCAATCTCCGTTTGCGCCTGCCCAAGCCTTACCCTCAAGCGATGGCATCTTAACATCACATGTATCATTATCAAGAGGCATCAACTTGCACAGGGCGAGGCCTCCGTCGTCCGCGCGCTGGTCAGCAGGGTCACGGCAAAGAAGATAGGGGAGATCAAACTGCTCCTGGACCCTTGGGTTCCTTGTAATGATGTTTTTGCTTGAGTCGAGAATGGTCTTGAACGACCTGCCTTGCTAGCCGAGGTGATGACGTCGCACCGATCAATGAGTTCCTCCACCGCGTCATCTTTTAGATTGGGGCAAGAATAACGGGGTCGTTTTTGGCCTGTTCCCTCCATGGAGAAGACGATCAAACAATGGCAGAAGGAAGGGTGAATGAAAATGGAGGGAGGAAGAGTGTGCGACAGCAGTTCCAAATCGAGAGGGAAAGGCGAAGAGTCGACGGATGGTTGCCATGGTACACAAAGAGGCGCCCCGGCCTACACGTCCATTCGAAAATTGCAGAAAAGGACTCGTCATCGTCTCACTGACATGTTGGAATGGACCACATGTCAATGAAACATGGTGTGTAATTTCTCGTGCAAAATGCGATCTGGCCGCGTTGGCCCGAGGTGCCGCATTAGTTATCGACCTTTATTTTTTTAACATAAAATCTGAGTGGATAGCTCCTGTGGTCATCACACGTGAGTGGATATATATAGGTGGGCTAGATGGGCAGGCGGCAACAATCTAAGTGCTAAAAGAGTTGATCCAATGCTTGGTTTTGTTTGGATTTTCCAACTATGACCATTGGATAGAGTGAATCAATGGCTTACGTTCAAAGTTATTCTCATACTATAGAATATTATAGCAATGTGGAGATATTTGGTTGATTTTATATCGCTGAATAATATAAAATATTATGAGTGCACACGCTCCACCGCGAGGTTTGTTGCTCCTTCTCGGTCGTCGAGAATCTATGTTCTTCCACTCTTTTGTTTAAGACATGAGCTTTGTTCATCCTTTTGCCAACATGCGGGACATCTAGCATCAAGGTGGACGTGTCATGCAAGAAAATGGAGATATGCAGTGCATAAGTGAGTCGTGATCTTCGATGGCACCTAGTACTACACAATATTTTTTCTCCTCGATGGCACACGAATAGTGCACGTACTCAATGACAGAGCACGTGATGGTACTGTATGCAGAGAAAATATAAACTACTCTACCACTACTCCACCTCTAGTACTAGTAGTATAAAAAAGATATATAGGCTGGAGCTTTAGCGCTTTCTTGCTAAGAGTTGCCCACTTGCTTCTCACACTATCACCCTCTCTCCAGATCTAAAAAAGACGGCCTCTCTCTCCCTCCTCACTGGTGGTCACAGATCCACCGGGAAAAAAAGGATGTGCATCATTGACACACTCGTCATCGGTGAGCGAGGTCACGCACTGATGACAAGGCCGTCCTCTCAGACCTAGCGCCCGAGCAGGATGGCCTCCGTCCCCAAGCTCGTTGCTGTAGTGTGTGCGGTAGACAACGACCATGAGCGAAGGCACTTCCCGCCGGCCCTTAGGTATGCTACCTGTTTTCGAACCATACCCTTGTTCTATTGCCCCATATGCCACGTCGTTGCATGTGGATCTTTTTCCACTCCACCATCTTCCCAATTTGCTATTCTCTGCTCTGATGGTCACGTAGACAAAAACCTTAATTTGCACTATTAAAGGAAACCCTACTTCATGCAGACTAATCCATGTCTGGGTTGAATAAGGAAATGAAGGGAGACTGTACTGTCCAAGAGAGTAGGCATCGAACATGTATCTAGGTTGAAAAAGGGAAAATCAGTAGCTAAGGAACGAGTCTTGTGTCTCTTGGTTGAAGAAGGGTAGAAAGGCATGACAACACAATAGAGAATGACTAGGTCGATCGGTTTGTTGTCCCCACATAGGAAAAAGGTGGCTAAAGAGAACAAAAATGGGACATAATCCACAAATGTTGCCTGGATATTTGTTGCTCTAGGAATCCATACCTCCCGCACCACTCTATGCATCCGTGGAGGTACATCATATTGGTGCGCCCACTGTCCGAATGGGCCTCCCATGCTCTTATTGCCACTTTTTTGCTGTTAGTATAACGCCAGCGGACAAGTGCTACATCTTGAGCTTGCGTTAGTTTTCCTTGAAGAGGAAAGGGTGATGCAGCACAGTAGCGTAAGTATTTCCCTCAGTTTTTGAGAACCAAGGTATCAATCCAGTAAGAGGCTCCACACAAGTCCCACGCACCAACACAAACAAACAAAGAACTCGCAACTAACGCAATAAAGGGGTTGTCAATCCCTTCACGGCCACTTGCGAAAGTGAGATCTAATAGAGATAATATGATAAGATAAATATATTTTTGGTATTTTATGATATAGATTGGAAAAGTAAAGATGCAAATAAAAGTAGATTGAAAGCTTATATGATAAGAGATAGACCCGGGGGCCATAGGTTTCACTAGTGGCTTCTCTCAAGATAGCATAAGTATTACGATGGGTGAACAAATTACTGTCGAGCACTTGATAGAAAAGAGAATAATTATGAGATTATCTAGGCATGATCATGTATATAGGCATCACGTCCATGACAAGTAGACCCACTCCTCCCTGCATCTACTACTATTACACCACACTTCGACCGCTATCCAGCATGCATCTAGAGTATTAAGTTCATAAGAACAGAGTAACGCATAAAGAAAGATGACATGATGTAGAGGGATAAACTCATGCAATATGATATAAATCCCCATCTTTTTATCCTTGATGGCAAGTTGGCAACAATACAATACGTGCCTTGTTTCCCCTGCTGTCACTGGGAAAGGACACTGCAAGATTGAACCCAAAGCTAAGCAATTCTCCCATTGCAAGAAAGATCAATCTAGTAGGCCAAACCAAACCGATAATTCGAAGAGACTTGCAAAGATAACTTAATCACACATAAAAGAATTCAGAGGAAATTCAAATATTTCTCATAGATAAACTTGATCATAAACCCACAATTCATTGGATCTCGACAAACACACCGCAAAAAGAGTTACATCAAATAGATCTCCAAGAAGATCAAGGAGAACATGGTATTGAGATTCAAAGAGAGAGAAGAAGCCATCTAGCTACTAACGATGGACCCCAAGGTCTGTGGTAAACTACTCACAACTCATCGGAGAGGCTATGGTGTTGATGTAGAAGTCCTCCATGGTCGATTCCCCCTCCGGCGGAGCACCGATGAAGGCTCCAAGATGGGATCTCGCGGATACAGAAGGTTACGATGGTGGAAATAGCTTTTCGTGGTCGCCCCTGATGTTTTCGGGATATGTAGGTATATATAGGAGGAAGAAGTGCGTCGGTGGACGCCCGAGGGGCCCACGAGATAGGGGAGTGCGCCCAATAGGGGGGAGCCCTCCACCCTTGTGTCCGCCTCGGGAGCTTCTTGACTTGCACTTCAAGTCCTCTGGATCAGGTTTGTTCCAAAAAGATCGCTCCCGAAGGTTTCATTCCGTTTGGACTCCGTTTGATATTCCTTTTCTTCGATATACTGGAATAGGCAAAAAAAACAGCAATTTGGGTTGGGCCTCCGGTTTGTATGTTAGTCCAAAAAATGATATAAAAGTGTAAAGTAAAGCCCATAAACATCCAAAACAGGTAATATAATAGCATGGAACAATCAAAAATTATAGATACATTGGAGACATATCAAGCATCCCCAAGCTTAATTCTTCCTCGTCCTCGAGTAGGTAAATAATAAAAACAGAATTTTTGATGTGGAATGCTACCTAGCATATTTCTCAATGTAATTTTCTTTATTGTGGCATGATTGTTCAGATCCAAATGATTCAAGATAAAAGCTTATAAAACGTAAAAATAATAATACTTCAAAGCATACTAACAAATAATCACGTCCTATCAAAATAACATAGCCAAAGAAAGCTCATCCCAACAAGATCATATAGTTAGGCTATGCTTCATCTTTATCACACAAAATACTCCCATCATGCACAACCCCGGTTTCAGCCAAGCAATTGGTTCATACTTTTTAACGCGCTTCAGCTTTTTCAACTCTTACGCAATACATGAGCGCAAGCCATGGACATAGCACTTTATGTGGTATATATGGTGGTGGTTGTGAGAACAAAAAGGGAGAAGATAGTCTCACATCAACTAGGCGTATCAATGGGCTATGGAGATGCCCATTAATAGATATCAATATGAGTGAGTAGGGATTGCCATGCAACCGATGCACTAGAGCTATAAATATATGAAAGCTCAACAAAAGAAACTAAGTGGGTGTGCACCCAACTTGCTTGCTCACGAAGACCTAGGGCATTTTGAGGAAGCCCATCATTGGAATATACAAGCCAAGTTCTATAATGAAAAATTCCCACTAGTATATGAAAGTGACAACATAAGAGACTCTCTATCATGAAGACCATGGTGCTATTTTGAAGCACAAGAGTGGAAAAGGAGATAGTATCATTGTCCCTTCTCTCTTTTTCTCTCATCATTTTTTTATTTTCCTTTTTTATTTTCTTTTTTTCTTTTTTTTCTTTTTGGTGGGCTTCTTTGGCCTCTTTTTTATGGGCTTCTTTGGCCTCTTTTATTTTTATAAAGTCCAAAGTCTCATCCCGACTTGTGGGGGAATCATAGTCTTCATCATCCTTTCCTCACTTGGGATAATGCTCTAATAATGAAGATCATCACACTTTATTGATTTACAACTCAAGAATTACAACTCAATACTTAGAACAAAATATGACTCTATGTGAATGCCTCCGACGGTGTAACAGGATATGCAATGAATCAAGAGTGACATGTATGAAAATTATGAAGGTAGCCTTGCCACAAATACTATGTCAACTACATGATCGTGTAAAGAGCAATATGACAATGATGGATCGTGTCATAATAAGCGGAACGGTGGAAAGTTGCATGGCAATATATCTCGGAATGTCTATGGAAATGCCATAATAGGTAGGTATGGTGGCTGTTTTGAGGAAGGTAAATAATGGGTTCATAATACCGGCGAAAGTTGCGCGGCATAATAGAGGCTAGCAAAGTGGAAGGGTAAGTGTGCGTATGTCCACGGACTCACATTAGTCATAAAGAACTCATATACTTATTGCAAAAGTCTACTTTCCCTCGAAGCAAAGTACTACTATGCATGCTCCTAGGTGAAGGGTTGGTAGGAGTTAACCATCACGCGATCCCGACCTCCACTCATAAGGAAAGCAATTAAAAGAGCATCCCATGCAACAAATTTGTCACATAACTTTTACCATGTGTGCATGCTCCGGGAATTGCCAACTTCAACACAAGTATTTCTCAATTTCATAATTACCCAATTAGCATGACTCTAATATTACCACCTTCATATCTCAAAACAATTATCAAGCATCAAATCGATCATAGCTTTTAATGCACTTTCTATGATAGTTTTTATTATATCTAACTTGGATGCTCATCATTCTAGGACCAAATTTATAACCATAGCAAATACCATGCTGTTCTAAAACACTCATAAAATAATATAAGTGAAGCATGAGAGATCAAAAATTTCTTCAAAATAAAGCCACCGTCGTGCTCTAGAAAATATAAGTGAAGCACATAGAGCAAAATTATCTAGCTCAAAAGATATAAGTGAAGCACATAGAGTATTCTAATAAATTCCAATCAAGTGGGCTTCTCCCAAAAGGTGTGTACAGCAAGGATGATTGTGTAAAACTAAAAAGCAAAAACTAATATCATACAAGACGCTCCAAGCAAAACACATATCATGTGGCAAATAAAAATATAGCTCCAAGTAAAGTTACCAATGAACGAAGACGAAAGAGGGGATGTCTTCCTGGGGCATCCCCAAGCTTAGGCTTTTGCCTATTCTTTAATATATTGGGGTGCCATGGGAATCCACAAGCTTAGGCTCTTGCCACTCCTTATTCCATAGTCCATCAAATCTTTACCCAAAACTTGAAAACTTCACAACACAAAACTCAACAGGAAATCTCATAAGCTCCGTTAGTGAAAGAAAGAAAAACCACCACATAAGGTACTATAATGAACTCATTCTTTATTTATATTGGTGTTAAACCTACTATCTTCCAAGTTCTCTATGGTTCATACCCTTACATACTAGCCATAGATGCATCAAAATAAGCAAACAACACACGAAAGGCAGAATCTGTCAAAAACAGAACAGTCTGTAGCAATCTGTAACTTTCGGTAACTTCTGGGACTCCAAAACTCCTACCAAAATAGGAAGTCTTAGGAAATTTTTTGTTGATCTACAGCAAAAATAATCAACGCAAAACCACGCTTCTGTGCTTTATTGAATATTTTTCTCGTGAGCGCAAAGTTTCTTATTTTCAGCAGAATCAAATTAACTATCACCATAGGTTATCCTATAGGTTCTACTTGGCACAAACACTAAATAAAACATGAAAACACTTCTAAACAGGAAGTAGATGCAAAATTTATTACTAAACAGGAACAAAACAAAAAACACAAATATAATTGGGTTGCCTCCCAACTAGCGCTATCGTTTAACGCTCCTAGCTAGGCATAAAAAGCGAGAATAGTTCTAAGTAGTGCCATCTTTGACACTTGATTCATAAGTAGCTCGCATGATAGATTCATAAGGTAATTTAATTTTATTTCTTGGAAAGTGCTCCATGCCTTTCCTTAATGGAAATTGGAATCTAATATTCCCTTCCTTCATATCAATAATCGCGCCAATCGTTCTAAGGAAAGGTCTACCAAGAATAATAGGACAAGCAAGATTGCAATCTATATCAAGAACGATAAAATCTACGGGCACCAAATTTCTATTTGCAACAATGAGAACATCATTGATCCTTCCCATTGGCTTTTTAATGGTCGAATCCGCAAGGTGCAAATTTAAAGAGCAATCATCAAGATCATGGAAATCTAGAATATCACATAAAGTTTTCGAAATCATGGAAACACTAGCACCCAAATCACATAAAGCATAACACTCATGATCTTTAATTTTAATCTTTATAGTAGGTTCCCACTCATCATTAAGTTTTCTAGGTATTGAAACTTCCAAATTAAGTTTTTCATCAACAGATTGCATCAAGGCATCAACAATATGTTTGGTAAAGGCTTTATTTTGACTATAAGCATGAGGAGAATTCAACACGGATTGCAACAAGGAAATACAATCTATTAAAGAACAATTATCATAATTAAATTCCTTGAAATCCAATATAGTGGGTTCAATGCTATTTAAAGTCTTGACCTCTCCAATCCCACTTTTACCAAATTTAGCATCAATATCTAAAAACTCCGAATTATTGGGACGCCTTTTAACTAAAGTTGACTCATCTCCAGTCCCATCATTATTAAGATTCATATTGAAAAACAAAGATATAATAGGGGACACATCAATAACTTTAAGATCTTCATCATTATTTTCATGGAAACTAGAAGAACACGCCTTTATAAAGCAATCTTTCTTAGCACACAATCTAGCTGTTCTTTCTTTGCACTCGTCAATTGGACTTCTCATAGCTTTGAGAGACTCATTGATACCATGCTTAGGAGGAGTATATCTAAGTTTCAAAGAATCAACATCAAGCAAGAGTCCATCAACGTTCCTAGCCAAATCATCAACTTTAAGCAATTTTTCTTCAAGCAAGGCATTAAAATTCTTTTGAGAGATCATAAATTCTTTCACACTATTATCAAAATCAGAGGGAAATTTATTAAAATTACCATAAGAATTATTGTAGGAATTTCCATAATTATTAGAGGAATTACTAGGGAACGATCTAGGATTAAAGTTTCCTCTATAAGCATTGTTGCCAAAATTATTCCTACCAACAAAATTTACATCCATAGATTCATTATTATTCTCAATCAAGGTAGATAAAGGCATATCATTGGGATCAATAGAAGCACTCTTAGCAGCAAACAATCTCATAAGTTCATCCATCTTTCCACTCAAAACATTAATTTCTTCTATAGCATGCACTTTTTTACTAGTAGATCGTTTGGTGTGCCATTGAGAATAATTAGCCGTAATATTATCAAGCAATTTTGTAGCATCTCCTAATGTAATTTCCATAAACGTGCCTCCCGCGGCCGAATCTAAGAGATTTCTAGAAGAAAAGTTCAAACCGGCATAAAATTTTTGTATGATCATCCATAAATTCAAACCCTGAGTAGGGCAATTGTGAAGCATCAATTTCATTCTTTCCCAAGATTGGGCAACATGCTCATGATCAAGTTGTTTAAAATTCATAATATCGTTCCTAAGAGTGATGATCTTAGCAGGAGGAAAATACTTAGAGATAAAAGCATCTTTGCACTTGTTCCAAGAATCAATACTATTTTTAGGCAAAGACGAAAACCAAACTTTAGCACGATCTCTAAGTGAAAACAGAAATAACTTCAATTTAACAATATCATTATCCGTGTCTTTTTTCTTTTGCATCTCACACAAATCAACAAAGTTGTTTAGATGGGTAGCAGCATCTTCACTAGGAAGGCCGGAGAATTGATCTTTCATAACAAGATTCAGCAAAGCAGCATTGATTTCACAAGACTCAACATCATTAAGAGGAGCAATCGGAGTACTAAGGAAATCATTATTATTGGTATTGGAGAAATCACACAATTTGGTATTATCTTGTGCCATGGCAACAAGTAATTCAACACACAAGCAAACAGAAAAAGGCAAGTGAAAGATAGAGCAAAGAAGATAGAGATTGGGAAAGAGAGGGCGAATAAAACGGCAAGGGTGAAGTGGGGGAGAGGAAAACGAGAGGAAAATGGCAAATAATGTAAATGCGAGGGAGATGAGTTTGTGATGGGTACTTGGTATGTCTTGACTTGAGCGAAGACCTCCCTGGCAATGGCGCCAGAAATACTTCTTGCTACGTCTTGAGCTTGCATTGGTTTTCCTTGAAGATGAAAGGGTGATGCACCACAGTAGCGTAAGTATTTCCCTCAGTTTTTGAGAACCAAGGTATAAATCCAGTAGGAGGATCCTCACAAGTCCCACACACCTACACAAACAAACAAAGAACTCGCAACCAACGCAATAAAGGGGTTGTCAATCCCTTCACGGCCACTTGCGAAAGTGAGATCTGATAGAGATAATATGATAAGATGAATATATATTTTTGGTATTTTATGATATAGATTGGAAAAGTAAAGATGCAAATAAAAGTATATTAAAAGCTTATATGATAAGAGATAGAGCCGTGGGCATAGATTTCACTAGTGGCTTCTCTCAAGATAGCACAAGTATTATGATGGGTGAACAAATTACTCTCGAGCAATTGAAAGAAAAGCGAATAACTAAGAGATTATCTAGGCATGATCATGTATATAGGCATCACGCCCGTGACAAGTAGACCGACTCCTGCCTGCATCTACTACTATTACTCCACACATCGACCGCTATCAAGCATGCATCTAGAGTATTAAGTTCATAAGAACAGAGTAACGCATTAAGAAAGATGACATGATTTAGATGGATAAACTCATGCAATATGATATAAACGCCATATTTTTATCCTCGATGGCAACAATACAATACGTGTCTTGCTGCCCCTGTTGTCACTAGGAAAGGACACCGCAAGATTGAACCCAAAGCTAAGCACTTCTCCCATTGCAAGAAAGATCAATCTAGTAGGCCAAACCAAACTGATAATTCGAAGAGACTTGCAAAGATAACTTAATCACACATAGAAGAATTCAGAGGAGATTCAAATATTTCTCATAGATAAACTTGATCATAAACCCACAATTCATCGGATCTCGACAAACACACCGCAAAAAGAGTTACATCGAATAGATCTCCAAGAAGATCAAGGAGAACATGGTATTGAGATTCAAAGAGAGAGAAGAAGCCATCTAGCTAATTACTATGGACCCGAAGGTCTATGGTAAACTACTCACAACTCATCGGAGAGGCTATGGTGTTGATGTAGAAGCCCTCCATGGTCGGTTCCCCCTCCAGCGAAGCGCCAGCGAAGGCTCCAAGATGGGATCTCGTGGATACAGAAGGTTACGGTGGTGGAAATAGCGTTTCGTGGTCACCCCTGATGTTTTCAGGGTACGTAGGTATATATAGGAGGAAGAAGTACGTCGGTGGATGCCCGAGGGGCCCATGAGATAGGGGGCGCGCCCTCCACCCTCGTGGCCGCCTCGGGAGCTTCTTGACTTGCACTCCAAGTCCTCTAGATCACATTTGTTCCAAAAAGATTGCTCCCAAAGATTTCATTCAGTTTGGACTCCGTTTGATATTCCTTTCCTTCGATATACTGAAATAGGCAAAAAACAGCAATTCGGGCTGGGCCTCCGGTTAGTAGGTTAGTCCCAAAAATGATATAAAAGTGTAAAATAAAGCCCATAAGCATCCAAAACAGGTAATATAATAGCATGGAACAATCTAAAATTATAGATACGTTGGAGACGTATCAACAAGTCAAGCAATGCTACTGCTAAAGTGATGCCACATTTAACTAATGCCGCACTCAGTCTGATGCCACCGATAAAATTAAGCAATGCCATTTAATGTCACTGGATTATTTCAGGGTTAGCTGTTGATTGTGGATGTATTAAAGATTTTTGAGCTGAGGAATTCTAATGTTGTTGCACAGCCAGTATACCAACGATGAATCTTGTTACTACCTTCAATTTTTTGCATTGTTAATGCTTATAGATTACATACCTCACTTTCATGAGATAAGTCAATTTTTTTTGTACAGTGTCAAGAGGAAAGGTAAAGAGTGGACACCTCCTCCTCCGCCTGTTCAATTGATTCGTTCGATAAAGTTTTTATGTTTGACCGATTATCAAGATTGGGATAGCAATTTTCAGGTCCCCTCGAGTTTGGAATGATATTTACCTTGAAGGTACATGGTTTGCAATTTTCTTATACTGTCATTAGTTAATAATGCTAGTTACCATCAGACTTTTGTATTTGGTTTAATGCTCTTGCACAACTAGTATACCAATGCTGAAACTTGTTACCTTTACATTTTGTATTGTTAATTCTTATAGAAATCTTCCAGTGCTAGAGTTTATGGAAATATGTTCAGTAAAACCATTGTATTGTACCCTGTAATAAAATAACTACTCTACTGTTGCACTAGCCACTGGATTAGTGTATATTTGTACTATTCGAATGGTGTTGCATTAGCTATGGACATAAATAAAGTGTGGCAAGCTTTCCCAGATATGTGCTCAAGAAAACTACTACCTTTTTTTCTAAATACTAGACGTTTGGGTACTTTAAATTGAACTACGAAAACGTCTTATATTAAGGAACATAGGGTGTAGAGTTCACTCAAATTATCCTGATAAAGCTAGTCACACCTTTGTTAAAATTAATGTTCACTATGTTATCAGACGAGGTCTATATGTTTGTCTCTAATGCCTGTCAACTACATACCCGACATCATGATGTAATGTTAAGTCATTTGCTTTTGTACAATGTCACTTATTTGTCAAGGCGGTGATGGCATTTTATTTTAGTTGAACTGCACAAAATATGCTTAAAAGACGAGGAAAGGTCGGTAATCGTTCATTTTTTCAGAAAGAACTATATATGCCTTCCTGACATCAGCCGTTGTTGCCTTATTTATTCCTTCAAACAGGTGGTTAGAAATAGTCTTGCTACCTTTTCCCATTAATAAATTGGAATGCTTATATTTGTGAGTCTATGCTTCAACTAGTGCCACTTTTATAGTAATCACACTTTCAATATCTATGCAAACAGGGATGCTCGATTTTAGTGGAACTGCACAAAAAGTTCAAATGGTTCAACATTAGGAGCATGTTTTCTTCCAAACTTTTATATCCAACTGGTGGCATTATGAGCTGTTCATTATGAAGGTAGATGGTTTGCTAATTGTATTGTCATTAGATAGTAATACTAGTGGTTTGCATGTGAATTTATTGGTAGGGTGGACCTACATTGGAGGTGCAGGACATGATTCAATGATTGGATGCTCAGTTTTGGTTGTATCGATTTCACCTCTTCCATCACCGTGAACATGGATATCCTTGGTCTGATGAAGAATAGGCGCTATATTTTTGCTCTGAACAAGCAAATCAATTTAGTATGAAATTTTCCAGGGCAAAACATGACTATATCAAATTGTCCAGTGCAAAACATGATAGATGCTAAGCGGAAGAGACGTGTTTAAACCGAAAATACAAGGTGGGGTATATGTTTACTAGCTGCTTGCTATTTGTGCAGATAGAGATGCCTGTCCATTGCTATTTGGCAAACAAACAAAGTGACCGCAATTTTGGTTGAACTGCACAAGAGAATAGTATAGTCACTGCATGCAGTGCCATTTGAAAATCGACACAGAAAGATTGGATAGTCACTTCATGGACTGCAGAAAAGTAGTACTGTACTATTTGTTGGCCAACACTAGGTGCTTCATTGCTTTTTTTTGATTATATAATGGGCATCATTTTGTCTAAGTAAAAGTTTGTATTCTGAAAATAGTCTCGCCATGTGATCGAGAGAAGACCAAATCATATTGCAATGGATGTTCCTCCATCATGTGTGGTTCATTCTCATGGTTCCAGCCGTTGGTGAAACCACTTACGTTTGCAAGAGGAATTGTAGACTTCACAAAGAATTTTTTTTCTTTCACTCTGTATTGAATGTTGGCCAAGAGAAGCATCCATGTTAGTAGGAAGAACAGATGTTTTTTCTAGATCTTTGCTTTTGGAGCTACATATTTGTATATGATCTGTGAATCATTGAGATGCATTAACATGTTGATCTTATGTATGGGAATCGTACTAGTTGGTTTTCAATTTGGGCTATTAATGTGAACATATTACAATGTCAGGCCTGTGAGTCTCGTGTGAACATTCCGAACGGATCGGCTCTTACTGTTGTGCACAACATGATCCTTATTTATGTGTTCTCAGTGTTTACAAGTTACTAACAGTTCCTTATTTTTGTTCGCTCAGTGTTTACAAGTTATTGATCGATCACTAGCTAGCCTACTAATGCGCTCCTGGCAGTTTTAGTTGTGACGCAAGATCCAAAGTGGCAGTTTTTTGAATAAAAATGCCTACCTCTGAAGAAACTGACAAGCAGCTTTGAAGAAAATGCCATGCGAATCTGAAGAAACTGCCGGCAAAAACATTCGCAAATGCCTTATCTCTCAGTTAACGTTCATCGGCTAATGTGATCGTACACGTACACCATCCGACCTACTCGATCCTACATGTACACTATCCGACCTACTCGATCCTACACGGATAAATAGTGGATCACACACGTACTACCTCCTTTCCGGTTTGCAGGGCTCAATTCAAGAAACGGCCTACTTGATCCTACACGAATAAATAGCGGATCACGCACGTACTAGTATCTCCTTTCCGATTTGCAGGGATTAATTCTAAAATCTCACCAACCAAGGTACTCCCTCCGTCCAGGTTTATTAGTCCTATAAGCAAAAGCAGCAAGACCAAGGCATGGCAATAATTAACTGCATGCAGAAGTTTAAGCCTAATTAATTCCAGTGATTTAAGTGGCTGCATGCGTGCGCTCGGCTGCGACTTGTTGCGTGCTGCTCCGCGTATTGGCTGCAAGCTATTCTGAGTGGCTGCATGCAGCCAGCCGTAATTAAGGCAGCTAACTGGTGCAAAAAAGATGCGCTTTAATTGTTGCGGGCCTTTTAAATCCATGGAATCATTGACAATGAGGGAGTACCTCATCTGGACGATTCGAGTGCACTCGTTTGACCGTCATGCCGGCGTGCGACCCAGAACTGACGGGGCGGGATGGCACAGTCATAATTTCAGTTTTTCTAGTTTTCCACGGCAAGCTGGCGCGTTAAGCCATGCCTGCTTATGCATTGAATTCTGATGACCACCGCGTTTCCCGCGACACGCTGGTTCACCTACCTTCCGCCTATAAGTACTATTTCCCGGCCTTCTTCGGTGGTACATTCACCCAACTCGCCCTATCCTCATAAGCCCCCACCGGCCCGACGTCGCTCGCCACTTACCCTCGCTCTCGCAGCGTCCGCCATGCCCCCGCCCGTCCATGATAGGCGACGCCGTAAGCAGTCACCACCGGAACTAGTGTTTGGTTTTTCACCGGAAAGCAGATGGAGGGAGGAGGCATTCTATCGGTCTTTAGATGGCAATGTGGAGTATGAGGAGTTGTTGGAGCACGACCGCCTGGCGGAGGAGTAGGAGTTGTTGGAGCGCGACCGCCTGGCGGAGGAGCAGGAATTGTTGGAGCGCGACCGCCTTGCGGAGGAGCAGCGTATCACCGATTTGCATCGCTAGTGGGACATGGAGCAACAACGCAGCGACACTCTGAGTCGCGAGCAGAGCGCCCGCAGCTGGGCCGACTACGTGGAGGACGGCACCCGACAAATAGACCTCGAGGCTGTCGGGCACGCACGCGTTCGCGACACCGAATTTTACTACCAGCTCGTCAAGTGGGTTTCCCGCTTAGAAGCCGAAGCTTCGGTGGACCACACCTGCATGGAAAGGGCCAACGCGCGTGAGCAACACGCCATATCGCACCTCTGGCAAGTCCGAGGGGAGGCGGAGGATGCCGGTGCTGGTGTTTAGAGTGTACCGCAGATGGCGGCCGACATCGTCTAGTTAGCTAAGAGTAAGTTAGTACTTGTACGCTACTAGAGTATTAGTGGGAGTAGATAGTTAACTTGGCTATGATGGTTGTCAACGTGGAAGTTCAGTACTCTATATCTGGATCAGACCTGCTACTTTGCTCTGATTGTTGAACTTTCCGTTTGAACGTCTGGAATGGGTTGTTATTTTTTTAAATGGGTTGCATTTGTCCGCCGCGGGTTTAGAGGCTGACTTGTGTGCCTACCAGGTTGACGCGTACACAATCAGGAGATGATTGTACGTGGAGAGGATGACAGCAGGGACCCTCCAAGGTCATGGCAGTACGCAAGCAAGTGCCTCCTTATTTCAAGCCAATAAAAAAATGGCTCCTCCTAATGGATTTCTGACATCTCGGTCCCATGCCATTGTCAACGTAGTCAATAAATGATAGAATCGCACAACGAGCGGCTGACACCAGGGACCCAGCAGCTCGCCCAGTTATTTTTGTTTTGGGTTAATTTTATAAATGCCACTCCAAATCTGGTGATTCCGAGAAACGCCACTACAATTTCCAAACTTTGGAAAACGCCATTTCATGCCATTTCCAGTGGCATTTTTCGAAGTCTGGAGTGGCGTTTTTCAAAGTTTGCAAAAATTACAGTAGCATTATTCAAAGTTTGGAAATTGCGGTGGCATTTTTATGAATCACCATAATTGGAGTGGCATTTATCTAATTTGTTTTTGAGACGGAAGCAGGGTGTCAATTGGGCTGTGCGGGGCACTCTGGCCTGTCTAGACAACCTTTTCATTTATGTTTACCACAGACCAGCCCAATAGTTTTTTTTTCTTTCTAAAAATGGCTAGCCTAGTTTTTTGTGATTTGTCAAGTAAGTCGCTTTGTCAGGCCTGTTGGGTTGCAAATCTTTCAAGACGAGGAGAGCTTCATTCAGCTGGCTGAGAAAATGGCCTGTCGGTAATGAGAAATGGGTTGTACATTTTTAAAACACATCAAACTGGCCATTAGTTTCAATTTTTTTTCATTTCGAGATTTTAAATTGCATTGATTTTTATGCCTGGACAATTTGTTGGATTTTATATTCATTTATTTTTAAAATCAGATTGAATGTGACTCGAAATTTCAGGATTAAAAACTGTCTGGACCGCACCAAAATATGCAAAAATTCATATAATTTTTTAACCGTGGCCACAATATGGGTTGTAATGCTAACAAAAAGAATATGGGCTCCAAAAAACCTTAAGAATTAGCAAATGGGCTGTAAATTATTAGAAATAATGGCAGATGGGTTGTATGCTGTTTTCCACAGATTTGAGGCTTTCCTAAAAATAAGGTTGACGCACAAGCAGTGACTGTTGGATGTCCATCCAAAGGCCGTCGTGCTTATTCAATCTCTGCTCTTCCCGCTCCAACCGCTCAAACAAGCGCCGGCGGGACTGCCTACTCCCTCCTCCCGCGGCCAGCTGTGCTGCCGCATAGTCCTCACCGCCCCATCGCACTCCCATCGCTGGCCTAGCCATCCCTCTACTCACCCACACCTGTTGTTATTCTCCGGCGACGACACACGAAGCAGTAAACCCTCGTACAGTCGTACTCCCCTTCGTGTGGGAAACAACTGCCGAGTCTTTGATACGTCTCCAACATATCCATAATTTTTTATTGTTCCATGCTATTATATTACCTATTTTTGATGTTTATGGGCTTTACTCTACACTTTTATATCATTTTTGGGACTGACCTACTAACCGGAGGCCCATCCCGAATTGTTGTTTTTTGCCTATTTCAGTGTTTCGAAGGAAAGGACTATCAAACGAAGTCCAAACGGAATGAAACCTTAGGGGACGATCTTTTTGGAACAAATGCAATCCAGGAGATTTGAGTGGACGTCAAGAGGCGAACGAGGCGGCCACGAGGGTGCCCGTCGTGCCCCCCACCCTCGCGGGCCCCTTGAGCAGCCACCGACCTACTTCTTCCTCCTATATATATCCACGGACCCTGAAAACATCCAGGAGCACCATGAAAAACTATTTCCACTGCCGCAACCTTCTATATCCGTGAGATCCCATCTTGGAGCCTTCGTCGGTGCTACGCCGAAGGGGAAATCGACCACGGAGGGCCTCTCCATCATCATAAAGGCCTCTCCGATGAGTTGTGAGTAGTTTAACACAGACCTTCGGGTCCATAGTTATTAGCTAGATGGCTTCTTCTCTCTTTTTGATTCTCAACACAAAGTTCTCCTTCCTCTTCTTGGAGATCTATTCGATGTAACTCTTTTTGCGGTGTGTTTGTCGAGATCTAATGAATTGTGGGTTTATGATCAAGTTTATCTATGAGAAATATTTGAATCTCCTCTGAATTCTTTTATGTATGATTGGTTATCTTTGCTAGTCTATTCGAATTATCAGTTTGGTTTGGCCTACTAGATTGATCTTTCTTGCAATGAGAGAAGTGCTTAGCTTTGGGTTCAATCTTGCGGTGTACTTTCCCAGTGACAGCAGGGGCAGCAAGGCACGTATTGTATTGTTGCCATCGAGGATAAAAAGATGGGGTTTATATCATATTGCATGAGTTTATCCCTCTACATCATGTCATCTTGATTAATGTGTTACTCTGTTCTTATGAACTTAATACTCTCGATTCAGGCAGGAGTCGGTCGATGTGTGGAGTAATAGTAGTAGATGCAGAATCGTTTCGGTCTACTTGTTGCGGATGTGATGCCTATATACATGATCATGCCTAGATAATCTCATAACTATGCACTTTTCTATCAATTGCTCAACAGTAATTTGTTCACCCACCATAATAATTATGCTATCTTGAGAGAATCCACTAGTGAAACCTATGGCCCCCGGGTCTATCTTTTATCATACAAGTTTTCCATCTACTTTTATTTGCATCTTTTACTTTCCAATCTATATCATAAAAATACCAAAAATATTTATCTTATCATATTATCTCTATCAGATCTCACTTTCACAAGTTTCCGTGAAGGGATTGACAACCCCTTTATCGCGTTGGTTGCGAGGTTCTTATTTGTTTGTGTAGGCGCGTGGGACTTGGGAGGAGCCTCCTACTGGATTGATACCTTGGTTCTCAAAACTGGGGGAAAATTTTACGCTACTTTGCTGCATCACCCTTTCCTCTTCAAGGGAAAAACCAACGCATGCTCAAGAGGTAGCAAGAAGGATTTCTGGTGCTGTTGCCGGGGAGGTCTTCGCTCAAGTCAAGACATACCAAGTACCCATCACAAACTCATCTCCCTCGCATTACATTATTTGCCATTTGCCTCTCATTTTCCTCTCCCCCACTTCACCCTTGCCGTTTTATTTGCTCTTCTTTCGTTCGATCTTATGTTTGCTTGTGTCTCCATGTGCCTTCTATGTGCTTGCATCTTTGCTTGCTAAAAATCTATTATTATGGATCCACTTGAAGTGGTCTACTTGGATCATCTTCAATCCTTATGCGCTCGTGCTGAAACCCCAACTAGCCTAGTTGATGGGAAACCTTTAGATGAGCATGCTCACTTTGTGCGTTGCCGTTTATCTGAAAAAGGGAGAATCCTATGGGATCAAATAAACAGATTGATGTGTTATGCTTGGAATCTTTGTGAAATTTGTGATTTTACTTGTTGCTCTAAGAACCCTAAAAACACCTTCCCTGCGTATGTGAGTTTAATAAAAATGAAATCTTATCTTCTTATGCAAAGGGTGTTTCTTGTTACTATGATATCGAACAAATTGAAGAATTTGTTGCCTTTAAGGGTGCTTATGAAGTTGCTTCTTTGATTGAAAAGTATGATATTACTCTCTATGAATCTGAAAATTTTGACATACTTAAATATTGCTATGAAAACTATGCTCATAATGTCTATGTCAAAGAATTTATTGAGAGAATGACCGTTGCTTTGGAAGAAAATAATGATACGCATGAATCTATAGATAATGATGATTCCGATGATTTGATTGAAATATCCCTTGATGAACATGATGCTTGATATTCTTGTGGCCATGATGCCAATATTTATGGAGATGAATTTGCTATAGTCCCTTATGTTAAACATGAGATCATTGCTATTGCACCCATACTTGATAGTTCCTTTGATGAAAAGCATGATTGCAATGATGTTATTATAAATTCTCTTGATGTCCATTGTGCTAATAATATGCAAAACCCTAAGCTTGGGGATGCTAGTTTTGCTTTGTCTACTACTTGTTGCAATGATCATGATTGGGGTGATTTTTCTTATGATCTTGAAAATTTATTTAAGCCCCATGATGAATACGAGATTGATAATAATGTTTGCAATAATACTGAAAGTGGGTTTGGAAGAGTGTCAACTTTAGATGCATATTTGGATAATGTTCAATCTTATGAAGTTTTTGATAAAAGTGGGTTTGGAGAGGTCATGACTTCAGTTAATGATAATCCCACTATTTTGGAAGAGTGGCAACTTCACATGCATGTGGATCGTGTTGAGAATATGTTATGTGATAGCTATTTTGTTGAATTTTCTTATGATCCCACATGTAATAATTATGAGAGAGGAAAATATGGTCGTAGAAATTTTTATCTTACTAAATTACCTCTCATCATGTTGAGATTGCTATCGTCTCATTCTTCTTCCTTGCATATGCTAGTTTTTGCTTGCCTTTCAAATTTTTTGCTTATAATATGCCTATGAATAGAAAGTATGTTAGACTTAGATGTGTTTGTCACATGTTTTATGATGCTCTCTTTATGCTTCAATTCTTGTCTTTTATGTGAGCATCATTGAAATCTCAATGCCTAGCTAGGGGCGTTAAACGATAGCGCTTGTTGGGAGGCAACCCAATTTTATTTTTGTTCCTTGCCTTTTGTTCCTGTTTAGTAATAAATAATCAATCTAGACTCTGGTTAGATGTGGTTTTATGTTTTAATTAGTATTTGTGCCAATTAGAACCTATAGGATAACCTTGGGTGAAAGTTAATTTGATTCTGCTGAAAAACAGAAACTTTGTGTGTACGAGAAAAAATTCAATAAAGCACAGAAACGTGATTTTGCGTTGATTCTTTTTTATGTAGATCAATAGACAAATTTCCTAGGACTTCATATTTTGGTAGGATTTTTAAGGTTCCAGAAGTATTAGAAAGTTACAGATTGCTACACTATTCTGTTTTTGACAGATTCTGTTTTTCGTGTGTTGTTTGCTTATTTTGATGCATCTATAGCTACTATTGGGTGGTATAAACCATAGAGAAGTTGGAATACAGTAGGTTTAACACCAATATAAATAAAGAATGAGTTCATTACAGTACCTTATGTGGTGGTTTTTCCTTCTTGCACTAACGGAGCTTATGAGATTTCCTATTGAGTTTTGTGTTGTGAAGTTTTCAAGTTTTGGGTAAAGATTTGATGGACTATGGAATAAGGAGTGGCAAAAGCCTAAGCTTGGGGATGTCAATGGAACCCCAATATATTCAAGAACAACCAAAAGCCTAAGCTTGGGGATGCCTCGGAAGGCATCCCCTCTTTTGTCTTCGTCTATCGGTAACTTTACTTGGAGCTATATTTTTATTTACGACATGATATGTGTTTTGCTTGGAGTGTATTGTATGATATGAGTCTTTGGTTTTTAGTTTACCACAGTCTTCCTTTCCGTAAAAACCTTTTGGGATTGACCCACATGATCTAGAATTTATTAGAATACCCTATGTGCTTCACTTATATCTTTTGAGCTAGATAGTTTTGCTCTATGTGCTTCACTTATATTTTCAAGAGTACGGCGGTGGCTTTATTTTGAAGAAATTGTTGATCTCTCATGCTTCACTTATATTATTTTGAGAGTCTTTTAGAACAACATGGTATTTGCTATGGTCCTAGAATGATGAGCATCCAAGTTGGGTATAATAAAAACTATCATAGAAAGTGCATTAGAAACTATGATCAATTTGACGCTTGATAAATGTTTTGAGATATAAAGGTGGTAATGTTAGAGTCATGCTACTTGGGTAATTATGAAATTTCTAAATACTTGTGTTGAAGTTGGCAAGACCCGTAGCATGCACGTTTGGTAAAAGTTATGTAACAAATTTTTAGCATGGGGTGCTCTTTGAGTGCTTTCCTTATGAGTGGCAGTCGGGGATGAGCGATGGTCTTTTCCTACCAATCTATCCCTCTAGGAGCATGCGTAGTAGTACTTTGCTTCGAGGGCTAATAACTTTTTGCAATAAGTATATGAGTTCTTTATGACTAATGTGAGTCCATGGATATACGCACACTTACCCTTCCACTTTGCTAGCCTTTATTGTACCACGCAACATTCGCCGGTATCATGAACCCATTATTTACCTTCCTCAAAACAGCCACCATACCTACCTATTATGGCATTTCCACAGCCATTCTGAGATATATTGCCATGCAACTTTCCACCGTTCCATTTATTATGACACGCTCCATCATTGTCATATTGCTCTTTGCATGATCATGTGGTTGACATCGTATTTGTGGCAAGGCCACCTTCATAATTTTTTCATACATGTCACTCTTGATTCATTGCATATCCCGGTACACCGCCAGAGGCATTCACATAGAGTCATATTTTTTTCTAAGTATTGAGTTGTAATTCTTAAATTGTAAATCAATAAAAGTGTGATGATCTTCATTATTAGAGCATTGTCCCAAGTGAGGAAAGGATGATGAAGACTATGATTCCCCCACAAGTCGGGATGAGACTTCGGACTTTATAAAAATAAAAGAGGCCAAAGAAGCCCATACAAAAAAGAGAGGCCAAATAAGCCCACCAAATAAAAAAATGAGAGAAAAAGAGAGAAGGGACAATGTTACTATCCTCTTACCACACTTGTGCTTCAGAGTAGCACCATGATCTTCATGATAGAGAATCTCCTATGTCATCACTTTCATATACTATATAGAACTTGGCTTGTATATTCCAATGATGGGCTTCCTCACAACGCCCTAGGTCTTCGTGAGAAAGCAAGTTGGATGCACACCCACTTAGTTTCTTTTCTTGAGCTTTCATACATTTATAGCTCTAGTGCATCCGTTGCATGGCAATCCCTACTCACTCACACTGATATCTATTAATGGGCATCTCCATAGCCCGTTGATACACCTAGTTGATGTGAGACTATCTTCTCCCTCCTTGTCTTCATAACCACCACCATATACCACACATAGTGCTATGTCCATGGCTTGCGCTCATGTATTGCATAAGAGTTGAAAAGGCTAAAGCGCATTAAAAAGTATGAACCAATTGCTCGACTCGTCATCGGGGTTATGCATAAGGTGAGTATTTTGTGTTACAAAAATGAAGCATAGCCCAACCATATGATTTTGTAGGGATAAGATTTCTTTGGCTATGCTATTTTGATAAGACATGATTATTTGTTAGTATGCTTCAAAGTATTACTATTTTTATGTTTTATAAGCTTTTATCTTGAATCATTTGGATCTGAACAATCATACCACAATATAGAAAATTACATAGCATTCCACATCAAAAGTTCTGTTTTTATCATTTACCTACTAGAGGACGAGCAGGAATTAAGCTTGGGGATGCTTGATACGTCTCCAACGTATCTATAATTTTTGATTGTTCCATGCTATTATATTACCTGTGTTGGATGTTTATGGGCTTTACTCTACACTTCTATATCATTTTTGGGACTAACCTACTAACTGGAGGCCCAGCCCGAATTGTTGTTTTTTTTGCCTATTTCAGTGTTTCGAAGGAAAGGAATATCAAACGGAGTCCAAACGGAATGAAACCTTCGGGAGCGATCTTTTTGGAACAAACGCAATCCAGGAGACTTGGAGTGGAGGTAAAGAAGCGAACGAGGTGGCCACAAGGGTGCCCGGCGCGCCCAGTAAGGGTGGGTGCGCCCCCCACCCTCGTGGGCCCCTCGAGCGGCCACCGACCTACTTCTTCCTCCTATATATATATATATCCACTGACCCTGAAAACATCCAGGAGCACCACGAAAAACTATTTTCACCGCCGCAACCTTCTGTATCCGTGAGATCCCATCTTGGAGCCTTCGTCGGTGCTACGCCGGAGGGGGGAATCGACCATGGAGGGCCTCTCCATCACCACCAAGGCCTCTCTGATGAGTTGTGAGTAGTTTAGCATAGACCTTCGGGTCCATAGTTATTAGCTAGATGGCTTCTTCTCTCTCATTGATTCTCAATACAAAGTTCTCCTTCCTCTTCTTGGAGATCTATTCGATGTAACTCTTTTTGCGGTGTGTTTGTCGAGATCCAATGAATTGTGGGTTTATGATCAAGTATATCTACGAGAAATATTTGAATCTCATCTGAATTCTTTTATGTATGATTGGTTATCTTCGCAAGTCTCTTCGAATTATCAGTTTGGTTTGGCCTACTAGATTGATCTTTCATGCAATGGGAGAAGTGCTTAGCTTTGGGTTCAATCTTGCGGTGTCCTTTCCCAGTGACAGCAGGGGCAGCAAGGCACGTATTGTATTTTTTCCATCAAGGATAAAAAGATGGGGTTTATATCATATTGCATGAGTTTATCCCTCTACATCATGTCATCTTGCTTAATGCGTTACTCTGTTCTTATGAACTTAATACTCTAGATGCAGTCAGGAGTCGGTCGATGTGTGGAGTAATAGTAGTAGATGCAAAATCGTTTCGGACTAATTTTTGCGGACGTGATGCCTATATACATGATCATGCCTAGATAATCTCATAACTATGCACTTTTCTATCAATTCCTCAACAGTAATTTATTCACCCACCGTAATAATTATGCTATCTTGAGAAAACCACTAGTGAAACCTATGGCCCCGGGTCTATCTTTTATCATACAAGTTTTCCATCTACTTTTATTTGCATCTTTTAATTTCCAATCTATATCATAAAAATACCAAAAATATTTATCTTATCATATTATCTCTATCAGATCTCACTTTCACAAGTTTCCGTGAAGGGATTGACAACCCCTTTATCGCGTTGGTTGCGAGGTTCTTGTTTGTTTGTGTAGGTGCGTGGGACTTGGGAGGAGCCTCCTGCTGGATTGATACCTTGGTTCTCAAAACTGAGGGAAATTCTTACGCTACTTTGCTGCATCACCCTTTTCTCTTCAAGGGGATAACCAGCGCATGCTCAAGAGGTAGCAGTCTTCCCTGGCTCCCTGTCATTCCCTTCCTAGGCCTCGCCGTCGTCCACCACCCTGGTGCTCTCAGCGCGGCGTGGTCAACATGGTCAACGACCAACGTGCATCTGAAGTGGACTGTACGTGGAGAGGCTGACAGTTGGGTCCACGGCCGCACGCAAGAAATGCCTCCTTATTACGCACAAAATAATGATTCCCCCACCTGACATTTGGGACCCACCGAACGGGCCTTTGTATTTTGCAAAAAAAATGTTACCACCGCTAACAGCTCGGACCCACCAGTTATACCTTCGCATGCAAGGAAGTGCCTCCTTATTACACACAAAAAAGTGAATACTCCCCCTGCTAGCTGGGACACAGTATAGTGGGAGGCTGACTTGTGGGCCTACTAAGTTGACGGGGACGGAGGGCTTTGTCAGCTTAGTCAATATGGATGATTCTAGCTCCAGTGACTGTATGATGTCCATCCAACGGCCGTAGTGCTTCTTCAACCTCTGGTCTTCTTGCTCCAGCCGCCCAAAGCAGCGTCGGTCGTGCCGCCTGCTCCTGCCTCCCGTGGCTGGCTATGCTTCCGCGGAGGCCTCACCGCCCCTACTACTCCCACTGTTGGCCAGGCTATCCCTCCACTCATCCACAACCCATGTTATTCTGCGATGATGGCAGCCTCACACCGCAGCCAAACCAGTGAACCCTCGCACTCCTCTCCACGTGGGCATCCACTATCGTGTCTTCTCCGGCTCCATGTCGTCCCCTTCCTAGGCCTCGCCCGCGTCCACCGCCTTGGTGCTCTAGGCACGGCGTGGTCAATGTGGTCAACGACCGACTTCCATCGAAAGAGTACTGTACGTGGAGAGGCTGACAGCTGGGTCCATGGCCGCAGCAAGGAAGTGGCTCCTTATTACGTGAAAAATAATGATTCCTCCACCTGACAGCAGGGACCCACCATATTTTGCGAAAAACGTTTCCCCCTGACTACTAGGACCTACCAGCTACATCTTCACACGCAGGGAAGTGCGTCCATATTACAGGCAAAAAAATGATTCGCGCCCTGACTGCTAGGACCCACCAGCTACATCTTCGCATGCAAGGAAGTGCCTGACGGTTAGGACCCACCTAGTCGAAGCATACGTAGCATTGTCATTTTGGTCGCGAACGTGTACGTAGTCGATGTAGAGGTGCGCACATGTCATAGTAGAGGCGCACACGTGTCATAGTAGAGGCGCGCACATAGCATATACACATACGTACAGCGGCCAGGGTGCAAGAAAGTAAATACGGCCACATACGTACATACGTGCGGGGTCTCGAACGCCTACTCGTGCATACGTACGGCCAGGGCTCGTGTACATGGCTGGGTCAGAACGGAGAAACTACGTCGTGGTTGTGTTCATGGGGTGCCAACCAGCTGGGCCGAAACGGAATGCATCATCGTGTTCATCGGGAGGGCTTGGACAGAATAGCCGATGGAAACAAGTCCTCGCATACTGCAGAACGGCGGAAACGGCCTTGTGTTCGACCGACCACGGTCAAAACGGGATCATGTTCATCGGGAGGGGTCTAGCATACCGCAAAACGAAGGAAACGGACTTCTGTTGGACCTCCTACTATCGAAACGGGGGCCTGTTGATCGGGAGGGGTGTGGCGTACCGCAAAATAGAGGAAACAGACTTGTGTTGGAGCACTACAGTCAAAATGGGGGTCCTGTTCATCGGGAGGGGTGTGGCGTATCAGAAAACGGGACTCCATGGTATATTGTTCATCTCCACCGTCGACCTCCTCTAGCCTCCACGGGCTACTATTCATCCACCGTCGACCTCCTCCATCCTCCACCTGCGACTGTACATTCACGGGCTCCTATTCATCTAGCCTCCACCACGTGCTCCTCCACTGGCTACTGTTCAACCAGCCCTCTCCACGGGGTCCTGTTCAATGACCCCTCCACCGGCTACAGTTCATCCAGCCCTCCACCAGCTACTATTCAACCTTCCCTCCACGGGGTCCTGTTCATCCACGCCCAACCGGCTCGATCTATCGGGGTCCTGTTCATCCAGTGGCAACACCACGGGGTCATGTTCATCCAACGCCCACCGGGAACTGTTCATCCAAACCCCCCAACAACGCTCACTGTTCATCCAGAGGCAGCATCGATCGGCTTCAGTTAGTAGTAGTAGCGAAGGAATCACTCGATCAAGTTCAGTTAACAGCCATCGATCGGTCGCTCGGGTTCAGTAACGCGTAGCCTGCAGTGCAATCGCTCGGGTTCAGTAGGCGAACGCCCCGCTCGGGTTCAGTTAGATCCCAATGCCTCGCACCCACGTGTGTGCGTGTACGAGAGAAATGCGCAAACCTCTGTGCATTGCTCGGCCCCGACCACCAACCATAACCGGTAATACCCCGATATTTTCCTCGCCCTTGCTTCCACCATGGTTTTTTCCGTCATGGACGGCCCAAAGAATGTCATGCAGCTGCGTCACCGGCCCGCCCAGGACGAAAGCCCATTTTCTGTCATGATTTTTGTCATAGAAGTAGGAGCCCGCCACATCTATGATGATACCGGGTTTTGTCACAATTATCGTCATAGAAGTGTCATAAGCATGACAGGAAAAAAATTCGTTCGGCCCAAAATGTCACGGATGTGTCTTTTTTTGTAGTGTATGATCACTACTTGTGCATCCAAAACCCTTTAAACCAATTTTGCCTTATGAATCCACTATACCTACCTATATTCGGTATTTCCATGCCGTTCTAAGAAAATTTGCATGTGCCATCTCTAATGTTCAAAATAAATTTCTCTTTTGTGTGCTCTACTACTCACGAGGCGGTAAAGGGTAGCCAATATTTTCCATGCTAGATGTGTTATTCTCACGATGAGAGTTTATTCATTTGTCATTGTACGAGAGTATGGTAAAGGTACTAGGGATGCCCAGTCCCGAAAGGAATAAATGAATTTACTTTATGTTATCAAATAATAAATTCCTTGGAAAGTGTTGGTATGGAGGGCACCTGTGGATACGGTTAGCCATGGAAAGTGAAAGTTATGGTGGAGAAAGGAATAAACTTTATTTTTTGTTTGGGAACCGCATATGATGTATCTAGCATGGAAAGTTTTGGGATGCTCCAAGTCATTTTCGTTGGTAGGAAAATTATGCCTCTCAAAAATAAATTTTATCTCTCAATTTAAGCTTTGTACTCTGGCACCTCTGCAAGTCCCTACTTCCCTCTACAAAGGGCCTTTCTTTTACTTATGCAATTTTTATTTTTGAATTTGAGTCTCCATCTTCTCTTATAAAGCACCGACTAAGGGGCACTATGATCGTATTTGAGCATTGGGTGTAGCTAATATTCGTGTGTGTTTCATGAATGGATCAATGATTGAGCGTGATAGGCTAGGGATAACTTGCTTTAGTGTTGATATTTTCAAAGACATGGTTGCTTGTTGGTATGCTTGAGTATTAAAATCTTCATGTCAAAACTAGACTATTGCTTTGAATCATATAAAAGTCCATATGTCCATGCTATAAAGAAAAGAATGTGATGAACATGTTAGGCAGCATTCCACATCAAAAATTCTGTTTTTATCATTTACCTACTCGAGGACGAGCAGGAATTCAGCTTGGGGATGCTGATACGTCTCCAATGTATCTATAATTTTTTATTATTCCATGTTGTTATATTATCATTCTTGGATGTTTTATAATCATTTTATGGTCATTTTATATCTTTTTTTGTACTAACCTATTGACATAGCGCCCAGTGTCAGTTGTTGTTTTCTGCATGTTTTTTACATCGCAGGAAATCAATATCAAACGGAGTCCAAACGCAATGAAACTCCTGGAGGGTTTTTTGGGCCATAAGAAAGTCAGTGGGCCAAGGAAGCACCTGGGGGCTGCTCGAGGGGAGCAGAACCCACCAGGGCGCGCCAGGAAGCCCAGGCGCGCCTAGGTGGGTGCTGCCCACCTTGGGTGCCCCCTGAACCGCCTCTTTGCTCTATAAATACCACAATATTCCAGAAACCCTAGGGGAGTCAACGAAATATTGATCCAGCCATCGCAGAGTCCAGAACCACTAGATCCAATCTAGACACCGTCATGGAGCGGTTCACCACTTCCGTTGGTGCCTCTCCTATGATGCATGAGTAGTTCTTTGTAGACCTTCGGGTCTGTAGTTAGTAGCTAGATGGCTTCCTCTCCCTCTCTTGATTATCAATACAATGGTCTCTTGGAGATCCATATGATGTAAGTCTTTTGGCGGTGTGTTGGTTGGGATCCGATGAACTTTGAGTTTATGATCAGATCTATGTTTTTATCCATGAAAGTTATTTGAGTCTTCTTTGATCTCTTATATGCATGATTGCTTATAGCCTCGTATTTCTTCTCCGATATTTGGGTTTTGTTTGTCCAACTTGATCTATTTATCTTGCAATGGGAAGAGGTGCTTTGTAGTGGGTTCGATCTTACGGTGCTTGATCCCAGTGACAGAAGGGGAACCGACACGTATGTATCGTTTCTACTAAGGATAACAAGATGAGATCTATATCTCTGCAATAGATAAATGGAACTCGTCTACATGATGTCATCATTCTTATTGCATTACTCCATTTTCTCATGAACTTAATACACTAGATGCATGCTGGATAGCGGTCAATGTGTGGAGTAATAGTAGTAGATGCAGGCAGGAGTCGGTCTACTAATCTTGGACGTGATGCCTACATAATGATCATTGCCTAGATATCGTCATGATTATTTGAGGTTCTATCAATTGGCCAACAGTATTTGTTTTTCCACCGTTGATATTTTTCTCAAGAGAAGCAACTAGTGAAACCTATGGCCCCCGGGTCTCTTTTCATCATATTTTCCTTTGCGATCTAGTTTCCCTTGCATTTATTTTCAGATCTATTAACGCAAAAATACAAAAATACCTTGCTGCAATTTATTTGTTCTGTGATCTATTTATCATATTAACCTTTTTTACCTCGCGTTATTTGCCTATCTTGAGGTGTTGTACCCGGAAGGGATTGACAACCCCTTTAACACGCCGGGTGCCGAGTATTTGTTATTTGTATGCAGGTGTTGTTTACGTGGTGTGAGGAGGTTCTCCTACTGGTTCGATAACCTTGGTCTCATCACTAAGGGAAATACGTACCGTCGCTATACTGCACCATCCCTTCCTCTTTGGGGAATACCGATGTAGTTCTAGCAGACATCACACCGCTGCATAGAGGGGGATAGAGTTGGTGTTTACGGTACTAAGATTGTTGATGTAGATCACCGTCACGATCCTTGCCCCGGCGACACTCTGGCGCCACCAGGAGAGGGGGAGAGAGCCCCACTCCTTCTTCTTCTTCATTGGCCTCCCCCTAGATGGGAGGAGGGTTCCCCCTCTGGTCCATGGCCTCCATGGCGGCGGAGGGGCGGGAGCCCCTCCGAGATTGGATCTCCCTCTCTGTTCTCTTCTGTTTCGCATTCCCCAGATCTGGCCCTTCACGGTTTCTTAAATTCCTGGAGATCCGTAACTTAGATTGCGCTAAAAATTTTACACATTTTTTTCCATAAATTATCTATCTTACGCCAGAAGAAGGGCTCCAACCGACATTTGAGGAGGGCACAAGACACCAGGGTGCGCCTGGGGCCTGTGGCGCGCCCTGGTGTGTTGTGGGCTCTGTGGGCCCCCGTTTGTGTTGATTCCACCTCCCAAAAATCACATAAGTTCCAAAATAATTCTCCGCAATTTTTTATCACGTTTGGACGTCGTTTGATATGGATTTTCCATGATACAAAAAACATGGAGAAAACAGGAACTGGCACTGGGCACTGGATCAATAGGTTAGTCCAATAAATCATATAAAAATTTCCAAAAGTATGTGAATGTTGTATAATATTGGCATGAAACAATAAAAAATTATAGATACGACAGAGACGTATCACCATCACACTTGCGAACAATATCTTCTGCATTAGCGTGAGCATCAACCAATAAAAACCATGACAAAAAGCCTTGGCCACCAAAGATCTTGACCCGACATGATGACCACAATCCCCTGCATGAATTTCCTGTAGGATTTCACGACCTTCTTCAGGGGAAAAACAATGTTGAAACACACCAGTCACACTGCATCTGTGTAACTCGCCATTGACAACTGTCATGGACTTAGACCAACGGATGATCTGTCTAGCAAATATTTCCTCCTCTGGAAGCTCACCCCGGGCTAAATAAGCCAAATAATGCACTGTCCAATCTGGAAGAGCATGTAGAGCCACCACCAAATGCCCTTCTGGGTTAGGAATAGCCATGTCTTCCTCTGATGGTAACTTGACATAAGGGTTATGCAATACATCAAGGAAAACATTAGGGGGACCGACTTATGTTGAGACCCCAGCCGGGATAAAGCATCAGCCGCCTCATTAAGTCACCGATCTATGTGATCCACTTGATAACCTTTGAAGTGACCAGCGATGTTAGTCACTGCTTGAAGGTAAGCCGCCATGAGCGGGTCTTTAGAATCCCGATTTCCTAAAACTTGTTGTGCCACCAGGTCTGAGTCAGAAAGACATCTAACCGAGCTTAAGTTCATCTCTTTAGCCATTTGAAGCCCATGGAGTAAAGCTTCATACTTAGCTGCATTGTTAGTACATGGAAACATGAGCCTTAAGACATAACAAAATTTGTGACCTCACGGAGATTCTAAAATAACTCCAGCCCCCGAGCCTTCCAATTGCCTGGACCCATCAAAGTGTATCGTCTAGTATGTATTATCTGGCTTTTCCTCTGGCGTTTGCAGCTCTGTCCAGTCATTAATGAAATCCATCAATGCTTGAGACTTGATGGCAGTTCTGGGCACATATTTTAGATGATGTGGCCCAAGCTCAATTTCCCACTTAGCAACCTTGCCAGTGGCTTCCTTGTTTTGAATGATATCTCCCAGAGGAGCAGAACTGACCACCGTGATTGGATGCCCAAGGAAATAGTGTTTCAACTTGCGGCTAGCCATGAACACCCAGACACAAACTTCCGCCAATGTGGGTATCTCTGTTTGGACTCCGTTAAGACCTCACTGACGTAATAAGGCGGCCGTTGGACCTGGCCACGTTGGAATGAGGAGAGGCAGCTCGTTGGATAACTGCACCTACTAGGTGGTTGCTACTTGTGAGCTGCATTGGGATTTCCACGAAGGGGAGAGGATAATGCAGTATGGTAGAGATAAGTATTTCCCTCAGTTAAGAACCAAGGTTGTCAATATAGTAGGATAACCATGCAAGACCTCGTGAATATCACCTACACATCAAGGGGGTTATCAATCCCCTCGGCGGTTAATTGCAAGGATCAAGTGTGATAATGGTAGATAGATAAACAAAAAAAGAATGGTAAATAAATTTAAACAAGGTATTTTTGGATTTTAATATATGATAAAGGTAGACCCGGGGCCATGGTTTTCGCTAGAGGCTTCTCTCTCGAACAAAAAACATGCGATGGGTAAACAAACTACTATTTGGCAATAGATAGAAAACCGCATAGTTATGATGATATCTATCGCAATGTTGATGTATATAGGCATCACACCCGAGACAAGTAGGCCGACTCCTGCCTGCATCTACTACTATTAATCCACACATCGACCGCTATCCAACATGCATCTAGAGTATTAAGTTCATAAAGAATGGAGTAACACCTTGAGCAAGATACCATGATGTAGACAAACTAAATCCAAGCAATATGAATAAACCCCAAACGTTTTCCCCTTAATGGAAACAATACAAATACGTGTCTTGTCCCTTTCTGTCACTGGGATATAGAGCACCGCAAGATTGAACCCATTACAATGCACCTCTCCCATTGCAAGATAAATCAATCTTGTTGGCCAAACCAAATAGATATATCAGAGAGAAATACAAAGCTATAACAATCATGCATAGAAGAGTTCAGAGAAGACTCAAATAATATCCGTGAATAATATGATCATAAACCCACAATTCATCGGATCCCAACAAACCCACCGCAATAGATCTCCAAGAACATTGAGGAGAACGTTGTATTGAAGATCAAAGAGAGAGAACAAACCATCTAGCTACTAGCTATGGACCTGTAGGTCTATGGTAAACTACTCACACATCATCGAAAGGGCGGAAAGGGTTATGTAGAAACCCTCCGTGATCGATTCCCCCTCCGGCAGAATACTGGAAAAAGCCTCCAAATGGAATCTCTGAGGAAACGGAAACTTGCGGCAGTGGAAAAAGTATTCTGGGTGGCTCTGTGTTGGTTTCCCGATTTTATAGAATTTATAGAGGTGAAATTAGGTCAAACGGGGCCACAAGGGTCTCACAAGGTACTTGGGCGCGCCCAAGTGCCTTGTCCTCTACTCGCTTCTCGTCTGGTCTCCTCCCGAAGCTTCTAGGGTCTCTCTATTCCAGAAAAGATCAAAAAGTTTCGTGGCATTTGGACTTCGGTTGGTACTGATTTCCTGGAAAACCAAAAACAGTAAAAAACAACAACTGACACTTGGCACTATGTTAATAGTTTAGTCCCAAAAAATGATATATAGTTGCATATAAAACATGCAAGATTGATACTATAATAACATGGAACAATAAAAAATTATAGATGCCATGGAGACATATCAAGCATCTCCAAGCTTAATTCCTGCTCGTACTCGAGTAGGTAAATGATAAAAATAATTTTTTTTGATGTGGAATGCTACCTAACATGTTCATCCTGTAATCCTTCTTTTATGGCATGAATATTTAGATCTGAATGATTCAAAGCAATAGTGTATAACTTGACATAAAGACATCAATACTCAGGCATACCAACAAACTATCATGCCTTTCAAAATATCAATGCTAAAGAATGTATCCCTACAAAATCATATAGCCTTGTCATGCTCCATCTTCTTAACACAAAGTATAAATCATGCACTACCCTCGTGTCAGCGAAGCTATTGGTTCATACTCCCTCCGTCCCAAAATTCTTGTCTTAAATTTGTCTAAATACGAATGTATCAAGTCATGTTTTAGTATTAGAAACATCTGCATCTAGACAAATCTAAGACAAGAATTTTCAGACGGAGGGAATACTTTTTAACGCGCTTCAGCTTTTTCAACCCCACGCAATACTTGAGTGGGCTGTGGAGATGCCCAGCAATTGATGTCAATGCAAGGAGTGGGAATTGCCATGCAATGGATGCACTAAGAGCTATACGTGTATGAAAGCTCAAAATGAAAACTACGTGGGTGTGCATCCAACTTGCTTTCTCTAGAAGACCTCAGGCATTTGAGGAAGCCCACCATTAGAATATACAAGCCAAGTTCTACAATGAAAAATTACCACTAGTTATATGAAAATGACTACAAAGGAGACTCTCTATATGAGAAACATGGTGCTACTTTGAAGCACAATTGTGGAAAAAGATAGTAACATTGCCCCTTCTCTCTTTTTCTCTAATTTTTTTCTTTTTTGTTGGGCACTTTTTGGCCTCTTTTTTGTTCCTCACTTGGGACAATGCTTTAATAATGAATAATGATGATCACACTCTTCTATTTACTTACAACTCAAAATTACAACATGATACTAGAAAAATATGACTCTATATGAATGCCTCTAGCAGTGTACCAGGATGAGCAATGATCTAGCATAACATATAAAAAATGATGAACAGTGGCTGGGGCACAAATACTATGTCAGCTATATGATCATGCAAAGCAATATGACAATGCTGTGTTCCATAATAACGGAACGGTGGAAGTTGCATGGCAATAATCTCATAATGGCTATGGAAATGCCATAATAGGTAGGTATGATGGATGTTTTGAGGAAGATATAAGGAGGTTTATGTGTGATAGGGCGTATCATATCACGGGGTTTGGATGCACCGGAAAAGTTTGCACCACATCTCGAGGTGAGAAAGGGCAATGCACGGTACCGGAGAGGCTAGCACATGGCGAAAATGTGAAAGTGCATGTAATCCATGGACTCACATTAGTCATAAAGAACTCACATACTTATTGTGAAAGTCTATTAGCCCTCAAAGCAAAGTACTACTATGCATGCGCCTAGGGGGGAGGTTGGTAAGAGTTAACCATCGCGTGCCCCCGACCATCACGTAAAGGAAGACACTCAATAGTAAATCGTGCTCCAACTTCTTAGCATAACGAGAGACTACATGTGCATGCTTCGGAAATCACAAACCTTAACACCAATATTCTTACTAAACCACAATCATTCACTAGTATCACTCAATAGTAAATCATGCTCCAACTTCTTAGCATAACGAGAGACTACATGTGCATGCTTCGGGAATCACAAACCTTAACACCAATATTCTTACTAAACCACAATCATTCACTAGTACCTTCCACATATTACCATCTTTATATCAAAAAATATTGCAAGGAATCAAACTTATCATATTCAGTGATCTACATGAAAGTTTTTATTATATCCCTCTTGAATACCTACCATATCAGGACCAACTTCATAACTTATGTGTATTGCCATTACTATTATCAAAATCTCAAAATGACCTAAGTGAAGCATGATAGTGAAACTATTTCTTTAAAATAGAACCACCGCCGTGCTCTAAAATATATGAGTGAAGTACTAGAGCAACTGCCTAGCTCAAAAGATATAAGTGAAGCACATAGAATATTCTAACAAATCATGAATAATGTGTGTCCCTCTCAAAAAGGTGTGTCCGGCAAAGATGATTGTGGCAAACTAAAAAGCAAACAAATCAAAGAATCATATAATACACGACACTCCAAGAAAAACTCATATCATGTGATGAATAAAAATATAGCTCCAAGTAATTTACCGATGGTTGGTAGAAGAAAGAGGGGACGACATCTGGGGCATCCCCAAGCTTAGAGTCTTGGGTGTCCTTGAATATTACCTTGGGGTGCCTTGGGCATCCCCAAGCTTAGGGTATTTCCACTCCTTATTCCTTCATCCATCGTGATCTCACTCAAAACTTGAAAACTTCAGCACATAAAACTCAACAGATAACTCGTGAGATCCGTTAGTATAACAAGCAAATAATAAACTCTAGGTACTGTTGTAAACCCATTCATATTTCGTCGTTGCATAATACCTACTGTATTCTAACTTCATCATGACTTACACCCCCCCCCCGATACAATCCATAGATTCATTAAAGCAAGCAAACAATGCAACAAAAATAGAATCTGTCAAGAACATAACAGTCTATAATGATCTGGACAATGACCATACTTCTGTAACTCCAAAAATTCTGAAAAATTAGGACAACATGGGCAATTTTTATATCAATCATGTGTAAAAAAATTCAAAACTCTATCGCGTTCAGTGAATTTAAACAATTCTGATATTGGCGCAAAAGTTTTTGTTTTTCTCACAGAATCAAATCAACTATCAACCAAATCGTCCCAAAGGTTTTACTTGGCACAAACACTAATTTAAACACAAAAACACAACCATAATGGTAGCATAATTGTGTGCACACACAAAAACATAAAATAAGCAATAAAAATACAGATAACTATTAGGTTTCCTCCCGACAAGCGCTATTGTTTTACGCCCCTAGCTAGGCCTAATGCATAGTTTCAAGTGTTGTCATCCTTAGTTTTATCCATCTTAGTAGGACTTTTCTCAAACCCATAAAATGAAGCAATTGATATCTAAAGTATCTAGCCGCTTATTACAAAGGGTAATAAATGTATTCATGCGGTTGCGGTTTCCACTAATATTTTTTAGAGGTTCATTGGATTTTTGCAACTCAATAAGATTTTTTTCCTTATCACCCAGTTTGTCCAAGATTTGGATCCCCTCTTGAGTGTAACAAAATCCTTTCTATGGGGGTGGAATTCCCAATATACCCTCTATTATTCAATAGGCAGTATTAGCATCACTCTCAATAAAAATCCCTTTAGTGGCAAAATCCAAAAGTTGTCTATGAGGCATAGCTAATCCTACATATAAATAGCGAAGCAAAATTTTCACGTCCCCTTTTATAGTGCAAACACGATAAGACTCCATTATCCTATACCAAGCATCTTTCAAAATTTCCCGTTGTTTCTGTTTGAAGTAAAGAACTTCAAAATCCGGAGACAAAGGAGGGTTAGTCACACTAGTCATAACGAGAAAGCAAACAAGCAAAAAAGGCAAACAAAAAATGCTTTTGTGTTTTTGTGAAAATGTTTTAGAAGTGGGGGAGATGAAAATGTGAGCAAAATGGCAAATGAAAGTAAATCCAAGGAGATGAAAGTTTATGCGATGGTAATTGATAGGTTTTGGTGATGTCTCCCCGACAATGGTGCCGAAAATTCTTCCTGCTACTTGTGAGCTGCGTTGGACCTCGAAGAGGAGAGGATGATGCAGTATAGTTGAGATAAGTATTTCCCTCAGTTAAGAACCAAGGTTATCAATCGAGTAGGAGAACCAAGACCTCGTGAATAGCACCCACACACAAAAGAACAAATACTTGCACTTAACATGATCAAGGGGGTTGTCAATCCCATTCGGGGTTAAATACAAGGATCAAGTATGATAATAATAGATCGATAAACAAAAACACAAAATAAAAGAATGGTACATAAATAGTAGCAACACATTTTTGGATTTTAATATATGACAAAGGTAGACCGGGGGGCATAGTTTTCACTAGAGGCTTCTCTCTTGAACAAGAAGCATACGATGGGAAAACAAATTACTGTTGGGCAATTGATAGAAAAGCGCATAGTTATGATGATATCCAACGCAATGATCATGTATATAGGCATCATGTCCGACACAAGTAGACCGACTCATGCATGCATCTACTACTATTACTCCACACATCGACCGCTATCCAGCATGCATCTAGAGTATTAAGTTCAGAGAGAATGGAGTAACGCCTTAAGCAAGATGACATGATATGGACAAAGTAAATCCAAGCAATATGAATAAACCCCATTGTTTTCCCCTTAATGGCAACAATACAAATACGTGTCTTGTCCCTTTCTGTCACTGGGATATAGAGCACCGCAAGATTGAACTCATTACAATGCACCTCTCCCATTGCAAGACAAATCAATCTAGTTGGCCAAACCAAATGGATAGATCAGATAGAAATACAAAGCTATAATAATCATGCATAAAAGAGTTCAGTGAAGACTCAGAATAATATTCATGAATAATCTGATCGTAAACCCAAAATTCATCGGATCCCAACAAACACACCGTAAAAGAAGATTACATCGAATAGATCTCCAAGAACATCGAGGAGAACCTTGTATTGAAGATCAAAGAGATAGAAGAAGCCATCTAGCTACTAGCTATGGACTCGTAGGTCTGTGGTAAACTACTCACACATCATCGGAAGAGCAGGAAGGTTGATGTAGAAGCCCTTCATGATCGATTCCCCCTCTGGCAGAGTACCGGAAAGGCCTCCGGATGGGGTCTCTGAAGAAAAGAAACTTGTGGCAGCGAAAAAAGTATTTTGGGCGGCTCTCTATTGGTTTATCAATTTTAGAGAATTTATAGAGGTGGAATTAGGTCAAATGGAGCCACGAGGGGCCCACAAGGTACTTGGGTGCGCCTACCCCCTGGACACATCCAAGTGCCTTGTTGTTTACTCGCTTCTCGTCCGGTCTCCTCCTAAAGCTTCTAGGGTCTCTCTTATCGAGACAAAAAAGCATCAAAAAGTTTCGTGGCATTTCGACTTCATTTGGTACTGATTTCCTGGAAAACCAAAAACAGATAAAAAATAGCAACTGGCACTTGGCACTAAGTTAATAGGTTAGTACCAAAAAATGATATATAATTGCATATAAAACATCCAAGATTGATACTATAATAGCATGGGACAATCAAAAATTATAGATACGTTGGAGACATATCAGTGCATCCCTTGTGTGGCCCATGTATGGATGTCACGCAGTTCCGCCCGTGGTGACCTGGCCTGAAAAACCTAGTACATCGCCGCCATTCCGACACGTCACAGACCCTGCGGGTGTCAACAATGTCCAGTTGCGTCAGATTTATCTACTTCTGGAGGTATTGTAGGTCATGATGGATGTGCTCGTGGAAGGCAGGTTAGTCTTTGATACGCTTCCCCTCCATGGCCTTGTTCTCTTAAAATTTAGTGAGGAAGACTTGAGCAGCGATTTCACCTTATCGGTGTTTTCGACCATGGAGACTCTAGTGGAAAGGACGTTGCGAGTCTGGGTGGAATGCTTGGAGTTTGTAATCGCACTCTTTTACAGTAAACCAACCCCGGGTGGGATCTTTAGCAATCTCACCAAGGCAAGCTCGCACCCACCATGGTGGATGTTATGACCTTGCCAAGACGATCTTGAGGGGACATACGAACAAAATTTTCGAGGAATACAAGTTTGTGATGACCCCATGGAGAAGGATCGGATGGCACATGAAAGTGGATCAGGAGAGGAAGTAGGTGAGGCTTTCTTGGAGAAGAAGAAGGGAGTGAGAGGGCCATATGGGCCATGCCGCACGGGCCGTCCTGCGGGCACATATTTTTTGCCCGGCATGGCACGCAAATAAAAGGGCCACGCCGGCCTTCGGCCCACCATGGAACAAGGTCGATCCTTAAAGCCATGCCTTAAGGCCAGCACGACACAACCCATTTAGCATTGTTTGGTCCTTTTGGCACTTTGAAGTACGTTTTGGCCTTTTAGACTCGAATATTATGCCCTCTTGGGGCTATTTTGACAATTTTAGTGTTGTTTGGGATTTTCTAACGCATGCCAGCCCGCAGCCGTGCCATGCCGAACCGATCTTTTTAAGTCACGTGGCAGGCTTATCCCTGAGTCGAGGCCTTAGGGCTGGTACGACACGACCCTTTTATAAAAGGGCCGGCATATGTCATGTTGTGCTGGCCCATATAGTCAGGTTTGAGTGAGAGCACAGAAACAAAGATGAGATTCATAATTCACTTTCATTTGCATACCTCTCTCAGTTTCACAGTGTTAAATACACACGCACACACGCCTTACAAGGCCACATGTGGCCAACAACTTACTTGGCCCATTCCTAGTTCAGTCCACCTTAGTCACACGACTATGAGATGTGACACGGGTGGGCGGCTCCGAAGCTATGGCGGAGTGACCCGGGAGGCTAGGGTTTCTCCTACCCCCTTTAGAGATGCTATATATCTACTTTTACAAAAAAAAAATTGCGGGGATACTTTTACAATTATTAGCGTAGCGATCTCCTACAACGCCTGTCGAGCAAGCCGACCCACTTAGCGGGAGCCAACAGGAGCTCGGGGAGCTCGTTTTGTGAAACTTTTGGAAACTTCCATACAGTTTTGGGAAGGTTCTAGGAGGTTATGTTTTTCTATTGTGTCTACTTTGTATTTTCGTTTTCCTTTTGGTTTTTTTATTTTTCTGCCTTATCTATCTTTTTTTACCTTTTAACATTTTTTTCTACCCTTTTGTTTTAAAAAATTTGTGATTTTTTGAATTCATGAAACCTTCTGAAATTAACGTCTTGCCTCGTTTTGCAATAAAACGAGGCGGGACGAACATCTTTCTTTTTCAAAAAAAATACATTTTCAAAGTGGCAAACACTTTTTGAATCCGAAAAAAATTCAAACTAATGAATGATTTTTAAATTCATGAAATATTTTAAAATGCATCTTTTTTCGAATTTGTGAACATTTCCAAATCCGCTGACAATTTTTAAAATTCATGTTTTTTTTCAAATTTTTGTTTTTATCGTTTCATGAACTTTTAAAAATTCACAAACAAATTTTGAGTTCACGATTTTTTTTAATTCATGAAGTTTTTCAATTTGTATTTTAAAAATATTTGTGAACTTTTTTAATTCATGATTTTTTTTACAATTTGTGAATTTTATTATTATCAATGTCAAACCTGCTAGCATATTCTGAAATATGTGAATTCTTTAAAAAAATCATGAAGATTTTCGATTTAATAAATAGTTTTCAAATGCGTGAAATTTCTTGAAATATGTGAAAATTTTGAATTCGTGAACTTTTTTATATTTTTTACTAGATACAACCCATCAAACGATACATATCAGGGAAAACCCTATATGACGCATGTTGCTTCAAATTGCTATTGTAACGCACAGAGCGCAGGAGCTCGGCTGGCCAATTTTGACGTTTCTAAGTGTTGGATGCTGGTTTTTTTTTCTTCCGTGCTTTTTTGTTTTCTCTGTGTTTTCTGATTTTTTTTATTTCTTTCTTTCCATTATCTTTTTTTGTTTCATCTTTTATTTAATTTTTTCCATAAATTCACAAACTTCAGAAAATATTCAGAATTTCAGAAATTGATCATGTATTCAAATAATTTTCAAAATCCGGAAAGTATTCCGAATTTTAAAATTATTTGACATTAACAAAAAATGTGCATAATTTAAATTTTTTGATCACGTTTTGAAATAAAATGGTGTTTTGAAAAAATGGAATCTGTGAATAAATGTTCGGAATTTCGCAATTTGTTGACAATTTTCAAGGAGTAGTCAGAAATTTTTAAAAATGTTGAATATTCAACGTTTGTTGACAAGTTATGCTAAGATGTTCCAAATTTTTATAAAAGTATTCATGTTTTCTAAAAAAATCATAAACTTCAGGAAAAAAAACATGTTTCCAAAAACTGATGACCTTTTTCAAAAGCTGATGCTATTGTAAACCCTCTTGCTATAGTACACCCAAGCTTTACGGTTAACCCGCCACGCTACAGTGGGCCCACCCAATCGTACCCACTGCGTGCGTCGCACCCTTATTGGATGCAACGAGCATTCAATAGAACCTCCACACATATCAGCGCCCCTCCTCCATCGTTTCCACACATATTTTGCATCATGCAAATGGGGAAATGCCCTTTGGTTCCCGGGTGCATATACACCTAATATGGTTTTTCTTTAAGTCAAAAAAGTTTAGAAGTTTTTTTAGAATAAACTTGATGTTTTGTTGCAATAGTATATAAATTTTCATGAATAAAAAACAATTACTTTCTTTGTATTTTGATTCTCGTGAAGTGTCCTTCCTTCCTACAACTGATAGGGAAAATCGATGTTTTTATGGCTTTGGAACTGTCGTGGTAATTCCTCGACAGATGCCAACGGATGGCTAATCATGTAGGGGGTCAATAGAACGTTGTCGGGCTCTAGAAGCGGGAGTAGGCAAGACCTCAAATGACGCCAGGTCTTACCCAGGTTCGGGGCTCTCCGTGGAGATAACAATCTAATCCTGCTCTGCAGGGTCTCCGCATCACTATGATCAATAGCAAATACAAGGTGACTCCCTGAGTTGTTCGGGCTAGAGGAGGAAGAAGGCTGCTAGCTCTACTTCTCCTTAGCTATGTGGGTGTGTGATGATCTAATGGGTTGAACCCTTTGCATGGGTGACCTTGGGGGGTTTATATAGGCCTACCCCCCAGGGGTATAATGGTAATCCGGCTGGTCGTAGGACCCGGCCGTCAGTGTCTCGGGGCTCCGGCTTCTCCGCCGACAGCTGGGGCCAGCCGCCTAGTGGGTCCCGCCGGCTGCCGTGAACTCGGCCGACAGGTAGGGCCCGTCGCGTGCGGGCCAGGGGGACCAGGCTGCATTGTAGCCTTGCCCCTGATGACGATGGCTTGGTCGGGGGGCGCATGGCTACAGTACCGCCGCCTGGCGGGCGATCACTATAGCCACACCCCATCACCTCTGGTTAATTGTGCACAGACTCCAAGGTGAGGGGCGGCCGCCTGCCAGGAGTCGGCCTCCCCTTGAAGCCTCCTGCTCAGGCCCTACCGTCTTTTGGGGATACGCAGGCTGGTGGAGCCCGTCGCGTGCGGGCCACGCCGACCGCCCGTTGTGGGGGATGGCCCTTCCTGACGTAGGCATCATCATGGGCCGCGTGGCTATAGTACCATGCCAGATGAGGGGTGTCCGCCTGGTACGTCTGCACTGTGGTCACGTTCCATCCGGGATTCAGGGGTGTAGAGTTTGAGGTGGCGATGGGCCGCCTTCCAGGAGTCGGCCCCAGCCCTCGCCGTCTTCCAAGGCGCGCCGCCCTCTAGGAAGTGGCCTGTCGGCTCCAGCCGGCCATGGAGGCCGGCCTTGCGACTAGTCGGACTGAAGGGCTAGGCTAGCCCCGATGTCTTGAAATCTGCAAAGGTGTGGATGAGGCTACCCGGGGTCTATTCCCCAGTAAGTAGTCCCCGAAGTTGGTGAGGTTCTACGGCTTGGGCAGCCGGAGAGTTTCAGTTGTTTCCCTCTTTAAGTGGCATTCCGCCTTCTGCTCCGTCCGCCAGGGAGGAGTCGGGCTGTAGGACCGAACATATGTCTAGAGGGGGGGTGATTAGACTACTTGACTAAATAAAGACTTAGCCTTTTACCAATTTTAGTTCTTGGCAGATTTTAACAACTTAGGACAAGTCAAGCAATCTTAACACAATTCAAGCAAGCATGCAATGAGTATATAAGCAGCGGAAAGTAAAGCATGCAACTTGCAAGAATGTAAAGGGAGGGGTTTGGAGAGTGCAAACGCAATAGGAGACACGGATGTTTTTGTCGTGGTTCCGACAGGTGGTGCTATCGTACATCCACGTTGATGGAGAGTTCAACCCACGAAGGGTAACGGCTGTGCGAGTCCACGGATGGCTCCACCCACGAAGGGTCCACGAAGAAGCTACCTTGTCTATCCCACCATGGCCATCGCCCATGAAAGACTTGCTCCACTAGGGTAGATCTTCATGAAGTAGGCGATCTCCTTGCCCTTACAAACTCCTTGGTTCAACTCCACAATCTTGTCGGAGGCTCCCAAGTGACACCTAAGCAATCTAGGATACACCACTCTCCAAAAGGTAATAGATGTTGTGTTGTTGATGAACTCCTTACTCTTGTGCTTCAAATGATAGTCTCCCCAACACTCAACTCACTCTCATAGGATTGGATTTGGTGGAAAGCTGATTTTGGGTGGAAAGCAACTTGGGAAGGCTAGAGATCAAGATTCATATAGTAGGAATGGAATGTCTTGGTCTCAACACATGAGTAGGTGGCTCTCTCTCAGAAAATGGATAATCGAAGTGCAGGCATAATCTGATGGCTTCCCTCACGAATGAGGAGAGGGTGGAGGGGTATATATAGCCTCCACACGAAATCTAACCGTTGCACACATTACACCAAACTTGGTTGGACCGGATCAAAAATCTCAGTCGAACCGATTCAGTTCATATGTGACCGTTAGACAATTTCAGTGGGACCGACATGCATCTCGGTAGGACCGATATCATTAGGGTTAGGGCATAACGTAATCTCAGTTGGACCGATTACTCAAACTCGGTTGGACCAACTTTGGTAATAAGCAAAGCAGAGAGTTGGTCAGGCAAACTCGGTGGGACCGATTCGCTCATCTCGGTGGGACCGAAGCGTTACGAAAAGGAAACAAAGAGTTTGCATTGCAGACTCGATGGGACCGATCGCTCATTTCAGTTGGACCGAAATGTTACAAAGGGAAACAGAGAGTTTGCAATCCCATCTCGGTGAGACCGAGATCCCTATCGGTGAGACCGGAAAGACTAGGGTTTCTGGCAGTGGCTATGTCAAATGAACTCGGTGGCGCCGGATAGATCAAATCGGTGGGGTCGAGTTTGACTTTAGGTTTGGGACATATATGGATATGAGAAAGTGGTTGAGGGCTTTGGAGCATATCACTAAGCATTTTGAGCAAGCAAGCCATTAAGCAACACCTCATCCCCTTTTAATAGTACTGGCTTTCCTATAGACTCAATGTGATCTTGGATCACTAAAATGGAAAATGTAGAGTCTTGGACTTTGAAGCTTGAGCCAATCTTTTGTCCTTAGCATTTTGATGGGTCCACATTCCTTATCCATGCCATGCCAATCATTGAACTATCCTGAAATATTTATCTTGTAATGGCATTAGTTCAATGAGCTATATGTTGTAAATCATTGCCAAAACCACCCAGGGATAGTTGCACTTTCACGGGCGCCAGGAGTCGGAAGCGGTCGCGGCCACCTGGTAGAATTCGAATAGTCGTGGTGGGGGCCAGGTTGTGTGTCGGCTGGGCGACAGGCTCGCCGCCCGCTGCCTACCCGCCATGCAGCGCCTTGCGGCCAGGTCGGCCTGCCAGCCCACGCATGTGACGGGACCTCGCCGCAGGCCCAGGCCCGCCACTACAGGGCCTTGGCTCGCGCGCGACACTGCAGCCGGGGCGGACGATTTCTCTTCCCAAGGCAGTTAATACACGCCTTTAAGGCACAGAAGTCACGGGGTCATGGGGGAGTGGCCGCAGTTAATCCCACGCTCCCCCACGTCTCGCCCCCTTGGCTCTGCTGCCATGGGGCTATAAGTAGGGGGAGGGGGCGACAGAACGCACGCACGCCCTCCTCTCCCTCTTTCTCACTTCTTTTTCCTTGCTGCCGCTGCGCCTTCTTTCCCTTGCCGGAGTGCTGCCGTGGCTCGCCGTCACCGAGCTTCTCTTCATCGCTGCCGCCTCGTGCCACTGCTGAGCTCAAAGACCATGGCACTCAGCGGCCACGCCGGTGATTGGGACAGCTCCACCGTCCACGAGGATCACATCCAGTTCCTTCACGAGACGCGGTGCCTCCCTCACCATACCAACGTCGAGTAGGGATGGCAATGGGTAGGGTATGGGCGGGTACAACCTCCTTCTACCCAAACCCATACCCGTAGAAACTTTCTATACCCACCCACTTCAATACCCATGCATATAAACTGACACCCATGCCCATACCCATCGGGTATCCTATACCCAATGGGTATCCATTGGGTACAATATATAGCATTCAAATTCTTAAGAGGTAGAGACATGAGTTCAAAATTCAAGTGGTCATGGTAGAGTAGTATGGCACGGATGCGGCCTCCTCCGGTGGGTGGCCTCTTGGAGGCATCAGGGGAGTATGAGAAACGGTTGGTGGAAGACTGACGCAGTGGAAGGCAGTGGTGGGAATTGGGGATCGCTGGATCGAGAGTTCGACAAGAGTCTGGTAGCGAAGAGTCTATATTTCATATTTTTGAGGAGTCACAAAGGACGTAGGAGGAGTGGCAAGCAGGTGATTATGCACCTATGAGCTATGACTTGGGTAAGGAATACAAGATTTAGGGTTGGACCATATGAGTTTGATGTTAACCCCACATGTTATAGGAGTTATTTTCATTTATTAATTTTTTCTGGGTATCCATTGGGTTACCCATGGGCACAATTTCTTACCCATGCCCTACCCATATATTTTGCGGGTATGGGTACCCATTATCCGTGGGTACAAAATCTCTCCAAGTCTTGCCCATACTTATTGTTTTCGGGTAGGGTACCCGCGGGTACCCATACCCATGGGCAAAACTTCAATCCAAGGTGCGTCTCCCCCCTGCCAGGGAGATCTCTCCGGCGCCGGAAGACGGCGAGTACGTCATCTTCCGGTCGCATTTCCTTTGCGGCTTCGGCCTTCTAGAGAGCGGGTTTCTCCGCTCTCTCATGGATTTCTATGGAGTGCAGCCCCACCACCTCACGCTGAACACGGTGTTACTGCTCTCCGCCTTCGTTACTCTCTGCGAGGGCTACCTCGGCACTCTGCCCACACTCAAGCTATCGACGGAGCTCTTCTACCTCAAGCTTGGCACCGCCACCAAGGGTGAGGCGGCGTAATGTGGAGCCTGTGGCATGGTGCGGCGCACCGGGACCGGGGGCGGGGCTCGCTTCCCGGCGATCGCCCTGCTGTAGTCGGCCAAACTATGGCAGAGGTCCTACTTCTATGTCGAGAACCTCCACCCGTCGTGGAACTACATCAACTTGCTGGCTTACGCAGCCGGCCCGCCTGCTGAGCCCCGTGCCAACTGGAGCTTCCGGCCGAAGACTCTGTCGATCCTCTCGGCCAGCGCCCTCGCCATGCTCTAGGTGATGCTGGACTTGGAGCGCCTCAAGGTCTCCGACTTGCTGGCCGCCTTCGTGGAGTTCCCGATGTTGCCTCTTCAAGGTCGGCCCCACATCATTAGCGCCATGAGTGGGCGCTGGGATCCGTCCCGGATGTCCACCAAGGAGATGACGGTCTCGGAGATCGTCCGGCTGGTGAACCACATCTCTGAATGCAAGTTGCCGGAGTCGGAGTGGAAGTTTGGCAAGCCACCATACAGCCGGGCCAACGCGCCGCCTATGGTAAGTCCTTTGCTCTCTCTTTTTTCTCTTTGTTGGTCCGAGCTCTTCCCGCCGCCTGAGCAGTCGGCCATGGTGCAGTACTTCCCGGGCCAGACGGCCATCCAGCTGGCTCCGGGCGAGGAGTTCCTGCCTGACCGGTCGGTAAGCGACGAGGGCGACCCCGACTTGGGGGCGGCCGCCATGGAGAAGGACGACGCCACATGCGGTGGTGGAGCGGAAGCAGGCGACTTCTTCGAAGGCAGCCTGGGGAGTGGCCGGACGATGACGCGGAAGACAATGAACCGCGCAGCAACCACCGCATCGATTGGGCGGGCACCAGTTCTTTGGATGCGCCGACTGCGACAGCCGGTGCGCCGAAGCGTCGGGCTGAGAGCGGGCTCTACGGCAGCCGGCCTAAGAAGCCGAAGACCTCGACCACCGCGACCAAGCGGCAAGAGGCTGCTGCGAGGGCGGTCCGGTACCATAGGGTCTCGAAGCCGCGCCCGGTGGTGTCTGTGTAAGTACCTCTGACTCTCCTTTTGTTGTTTTTCGTTTGTTTCTTCTTTGCTTTTTCTTCAATGCTCATTCCTGCTTGCTTGAACAGGGCCCCGTTGTCCCTCTCGTGAGCCCCGGCTGCTTCGATGGTTGGGGCGGCCGACAGCTCTGCTGCCCCCCGCCGTGTGGACCTGCTTGCCGACCTCCAGGAGGCTACAGAGAGGAACGCGCAAGAGGCACGCGAGGAGCGGGAGGAGGCGGCCAGGGCGGCGCAGGCGGAGGCCGGTGCTGTGGCCAAGGCGTGGGTCGAGGCGGCGAACAAGGAGCAGGCGGACGTGGCCGCCAAGGTGCAGGAGGCGGAGGCGTTCCGCGGTCAGGCCTTCGGGCCCGTCGACTCGCAGCACCCGGAGCTGCCTGCACCGGAAGTCGCGAAGCCGGCTGGCATGGCCAGCGTTGTCCAGCCGTCCATGGAGAGGGAGGGAGGCAGCCCCGTGCTTGGGGAAGAGGTGGTTCCGCCCGCGCCGACTAACGACACGCAGGTCGACCAGCCCGAAGGGCTACAGGCGGCGCCGTCTGACGGCAGGCTGACGATGGGGCCGCTTCCCATGGTCCGCATCCCGGCACGCCAGCGCCCAGCGAAGGCGAGCTCGGTGTCGCGGCTGATGGAGGTCGGAGCCTCCAGCTCGGCGGTGCCCGATGTTGAGGCCATTAGTGCCAACACATCGGACTAGGCATCTCGTGGTGGTGGCGGCGTCCTGAACGTGTCGGTGCAGGACGTCCAGACCCAGCTTGCAGCCCAAGGCGCCGCCCTCCAGAAGTGCGTGCAGGGGTTCCTGACGACGCGAGTGGTTGTCCGGGTACACGCTTGTTTTTTGTCTTTGTCTTCTCACAATCTTCCGTGGGGGGCGCGCCAGCGCACCCACTGGGTGTAGCCCCCGAGTTCTGGGCCGGCTGCTGAGCAGGCGGCTCGGAACTTCAAGGTGAGTTCCGAGTGATAACTTATTTTCTACTCTTCCTTTGTCCTTACTTCAGGACTACCACAACCTCCGCGTAGCCGCCTACAACTCCCACGTCAAGGAACTGGCCAAGTGGGCCAGTGACTTGAACGAGAGCCGAAGGAAGCATTCCACCTTTCTTCGCACGGGGGCGCGTCAGCGCACCCGCTGGGTGTAGCCCCCAAGATTAGGGCCGACTGCTGAGTAGTCGGACCGGATCTTCCGGCAACTACCATCTTATTTTTTTCTTGTTGATGCTGATGTCTTCTTTTTTTATCTTTGCAGAGGCGGCTGCTGCACTGCAGCAGCGCTTGGGCGAGGTCGAGACCGAGCTCTGTGCCAAGGAGCTAGAGTGCAGCCAGGCGGTGCAGGAGTGTGAGCGCCTAACCAAGGAGCTGGCGGACCAGGCGGAGCGGCACAAGGCAGAGCTCCAGAAGCTGAAGGATGGCGAGGACCTTCTCGAGGCCGAGTTTGAGACTCAACATTCGAACTGGGCCGAGAAGGATAAGTTCCTGAACACCGACTATGGGGAGATCGAGGACATGATCGACGGTAAGTTGTTCTCTTCTTCTTGAGTGGTTGTCGACTACTGAGGGGGCGACTTCTATTTTCTCATATTTTGATCTTTTTCCTTCTCAGAATACTTCCCGGACTACTCCGTCGCCGTCACCCAGGCCATCGAGGCGCGACACACGAGCGAAGGGCGGCGGGCGTGGACATCGCGCCCAACGCGCCTCGTAGCCTCGGCGAGCAGCTCCTGGCCGTCAATACGCACCTGCAGCCGGCTGCTACGTCTTGAGCTTGCGTTGGTTTTCCTTAAAGAGGAAAGGGTGATGCAGCATGGTAGCGTAAGTATTTCCCTCAGTTTTTGAGAACCAAGATATCAATCCAGTAGGAGGCTCCTCAAAAGTCCCACGCACCTACACAAATAAACAAAGAACTCGCAACCAACACGATAAAGGGGTTGTCAATCCCTTCACGGCCACTTGCGAAAGTGAGATCTGATAGAGATAATATGATAAGATAAATATATTTTTGGTATTTTATGGTATAGATTGGAAAAGTAAAGATGCAAATAAAAGTAGATTGAAAGTGTATATGATAAAAGATAGACCCGAGGGCCATAGGTTTCACTAGAGGCTTCTCTCAAGATAGCATAAGTATTACGGTGGGTGAACAAATTACTATCGAGCAATTGATAGAAAAGCGAATAATTATGAGATTATCAAGGCATGATCATGTATATAGGCATCATGTCCGTGACAAGTAGACTGACTCCTGCCTGCATCTACTACTATTACTCCACACATCAACCGCTATCCAGCATGCATCTAGAGTATTAAGTTCATAAGAACAGAGTAACGCTTTAGAAAGATGACATGATGTAGAGGGATAAACTCATGCAATATGATATAAACCCCCATCTTTTTATCCTCGATGGCAACAATACAATACGTGCCTTGCTGCCCCTGCTGTCACGGGGAAAGGACATCGCAAGATTGAACCCAAAGCTAAGCACTTCTCCCATGGCAAGAAAGACCAATCTAGTAGGCCAATCCAAACTGATAACTCGAAGAGACTTGCAAAGATAACTCAATCATACATAAAAGAATTCAGAAGAGATTCAAATATTTCTCATAGATAAACTTGATCATAAACCCACAATTCATTGGATCTCGATAAACACACGACAAAAAGAGTTACATCAAATAGATCTCCAAGAAGAGGAAGGAGAACATGGTATTGAGATCCAAAAAGAGATAAGAAGCCGTCTAGATAATAACTATGGACCCGAAGGTCTGTAGTAAACTACTCACAACTCATCGGAGGGGCTATGGTGTTGATGTAGAAGCCCTCCATGCTGGATTCCCCCTCCAGCAGAGCGCCGGCGACGGCTCCAAGATGTGATCTTGCGGATACAGAAGGTTACGGTGGTGGAAATATTTCTTCGGTGGCTCCCCTGATGGTTTCGGGATATATGAGTATATATATAGGAGGAAGAAGTAGGTCGGTGGACGCCCGAGGGGCCCACGAGACAGGAGGCGCACCCTCCACCCTCGTGGCCGCCTCGGGAGCTTCTTGACTTGCACTCCAAGTCCTCTGGATCACGTTCGTTCCAAAAATCAAGCTCCCGAAGGTTTCATTCCGTTTGGACTCCGTTTGATACTCCTTTTCTTCGATATACTGAAATAGGCAAAAAAAACAGCAATACGGGCTGGGCCTCCGGTTAGTAGGTTAGTCCCAAAAATGATATAAAAGTGTAAAGTAAAGCCCATAAACATCCAAAACAGGTAATATAATAGCATGGAACAATCAAAAATTATAGATACGTTGGGGACGTATCACCGGCCCATCGGATGATCCATCGTCTGCAACGTGTCGGTGCTGGCCGCCCTCCGGCCAGGTGCTCGGATTCCACACTCCCCTGGCCGGACCGCCGACTGGCTGGAGGCCACAGTCGGCCGCTTTGAGGCCTGGAAGGGCGCCGCGGCTCAGGCGGGTGCTCGGACGGCCTTGGAGTTCGCCAAGGCGTGGTACCCCAACTTGGACCTGACCCAACTGGCCACCTTCCGGCTGGAGGCCGGTCCGGAGCTGGAGGAGGTGGGCCCTGAGCTCACCCGGATTTTGGCGGCGCTCGCCGACTACACCAACACTACCGTCTTTGTCCCCAACATGATGCTGATGGCAATGAGGTGATGCCCAGCTGGTTTGGGTTGGACCCCACCCGTGAGCAGGACTCGGCGGAGGAAATCGCCTCCAGCGATGAGGGCAATGACGACGACGAGTTTGAGGGAGACGAGGACGATGTGCCGGAGGACGGAACGGGCGGCCAGCCTCAGTCTGATTAGGCTTCGACCAGCGAGCCGCGGGTGGCTACGCCAACTGCCGCCGATGCCTACCAAGCCGAGACCAACCAGACGGCCGCTCCACCATCCGGCACCACTACCTCCGCCGACCCCTCAAACCCATCTGCTTCTCCTCTGGTCTAGGCATCCACATTTATCTTGTCTTGTCCTATCCTGTGATCTCTTTGAATAATTATGTTAAGTGCACGCAACTCCACCCACTTGGGGTGTAATTTTAAACTTTATGGATCCTGGCCTCGGGCCTTTTGCAATGTACATAAGTTTAAATTCTTTTTCGATTTTTGCTTTTCTCTCTTTGGCTTTCTGTTGTGCCGTGTTTCCTCGGCCGCCTCCCTGCCAGCCGGATAGCCGCTCTATGGTCTGTGGCTAGGTCAGGGACTTGGTCGTTCTACAGAACGGGCAAGTTACTTGGGCCGCATAGAGTGTAGCTTGATCGAGCGAGAAGCCGGTCTGCCGGCTGCTGAGCAGACGGACGAGGGAGGCGGAGGGCTGACTAGGCCTAAGTTAGCGCTCTTCCTTAGTCAATTTTCATGTGGGCTACCGTTCCAGCCTTTAGCTCCCGCCAGTCGGACAGCCGTGCTGCGAGCTGTGACTTAGGAGCGGGGAGAGGGCTTTCAGTGTTGGCACACTACTAGTCGGCTCCGGCTGGTGCGAACTTAGGCCAAGACGACGAGCCCCCGGGTCGGCTGAACGGAACCCGGACGGGGCTGGAATAAAAAAACTCAAGTCATGGCATAAGCTTAGCTCATAGATAGATAAAAAGGTAGCCCCCGAGTGCACCTCGTGGGACCTGAGGTCTTTTACTTAATACAAAAGTTAGCATGGTACATATGCTCGAATCAACTGTAAAATGAGCAGAGCAGATTTGCATTCCATGGCCGCTCCATCTCTTCACTGGTTGTGCATCTCTTGCGCGCCCTGGGCTTCTGGGCGTCGATGAGGTAGTACGAGTCATTGCCCAGGGCCTTACTGATGATGAAGGGGCATTCCCAAGGTGACGTGAGCTTGTGTTGTCCGGCTGATCGCTGGATTAGGCGGAGCACAAGGTCGCCCTCACGAAAAGAACACGGCCTAACCTTCTTATTGTGGTAGCGGTGTAGGCTCTATTGGTAGATGGCGTACCGGCTGCATGCTACTAGTCGGACCCCTTCCAGCAGGTCGACCCCGTCTTCTCGTGCCTCTTTGGCCTCCGCCTTCGTGTACATGGTGACCCGAGGCAAGTCGAACTTGATATTCGTAGGGATGATAGCCTCGGCACCGTACACGACGAAGAAGGGCGTGAAGCCGGTTGATCTATTCGGCATGGTCTGAAGGCTCTAGAGGACAGCCACCAGCTCGTTGATCCAGCATCCCACCGACCGCTCTAGCGGCTCGATTAGGAGGGGCTTGATGCCGGACAAGATGAGGCCGCTTGCTCGCTCCACCTGGCCGTTTGACTGTGGGTGGGCAACGGACGCTAAGTCCAATCGGATGCCCTGATTCGCACAGAAACGGGCCAAGGCGCCTTTGGCAAAGTTGGTGTCGTTGCCAGTGATGATGCTGTGAGGAACGCCATATCTGACAGTGATATCGGCGATGAATGTGACACCAGTCAGACCATTTAGTTTCTTGATTGGTTTTGCTTCTATCCACTTGGTGAACTTGTCCACGGCGACTAGCAGATGGGTCATGCCGCCATGTGCCGTCTTGAATGGGCCTACCATATCCAAACCCCACACGGCAAAGGGCCAGGTGATGGGGATGGTCTTGAGAGCGGAGGCTGGCAGGTGTTGCTTGGTGCTGAACATCTTGCACGCCTTGCACTTCTTGACTAACTCTTTGGCATCATCCAAAGCAGTCGACCAGAAGAAGCCATGGATGAAAGCTTTGGCCACGAGGGATCTAGAGGCGGCATGGTGGCCGCATTCGCCTTGATGTATATCTCTGAGGATCTCCATGCCTTTCTCTGGTTCTACGCAGCGCTGGTGGACGCAAGTCACACTCCGCCTTGTGAGCTCTTGATTGACAATGATGTAGGCGCCCTCTCTGCGCTAGATCTGTCTGGCTAGCACCTGGTCGGTTGGCAACACGCGACTGACCAAATATTCGCAGATGGGCTGCACCCAAGATGGGGCCGCCACCACTGTGAACACATCGACTGGTACGAGGGGGTCCGGGTTGGGAGGCGGCAGGCTGTGGCCGGTGATACGTCTCCAACGTATCTATAATTTATGAAGCATTCATGCTATTATATTATCTATTTTGAATGATTATGGGCTTTATTATACACTTTTATATTACTTTTGGGACTAACCTATTAACCGGAGGCCCAGCCCATATTGTTGTTTTCTTGCCTATTTCAGTGTTTTGAAGAAAAGGAATATCAAACGGAGTCCAAACGGAATGAAACCTTCGGGAGCGTGATTTTTGGAATGAAAATGATCTAGGAGACTTGGAGTTCACGTCAGAGAAGCTTCGAGGAAGCCACGAGGGTGGGGGCACCCTCCCCCCTACCGGGCGCGCCCCCTGTCTCGTGGGCCCTTCGAGCGTCCCCCGGCCGACTTCTTTCACCTATATATCTCAATATACCACGAAAACATCAAAACAGAAGATAGATCGGGAGTTCCACCGCCGCAAGCCTCTGTAGCCACCAAAACCCAATCGACACCCTGTTCCGGCACCCTGTCGGAGGGGGGATCCCTCACCAGTGGCCATCTTCATCATCCCGACGATCTCCATGACGAGGAGGGAGTAGTTCATCATCGGGGCTGAGGGTATGTACCAATAGCTATGTGTTTGATCTCTCTCTCTCTCTGTCGTGTTCTTGAGGTGATACGATCTTGATGTATCGCGAGCTTTTCTATTATAGTTGGATCTTATGATGTTTCTCCCCCTCTACTCTCTTGTAATAGATTGAGTTTTCCCTTTGAAGTTATCTTATCGGATTGAGTCTTTAAGGATTTGAGAACACTTGATGTATGTCTTGCTGTGCTTATCTGTGGTGACAATGGGATATTCACGTGATCCACTTGATGTATGTTTTGGTGATCAACTTGCGGGTTCCGCCCATGAACCTATGCATAGGGGTTGGCACACGTTTTCGTCTTGACTCTCCGGTAGAAACTTTGGGGCACTCTTTGAAGTACTTTGTGTTGGTTGAATAGATGAATCTAAGATTGTGTGATGCATATCGTATAATCATGCCCACGGATACTTGAGGTGACAATGGAGTATCTAGGTGACATTAGGGTTTTGTTGATTTGTGCCTTAAGGTGTTATTCTAGTACAAACTCTATGATAGATTGAACGGAAAGAATAGCTTCATGTTATTTTACTACGGACTCTTGAATAGATAGATCAGAAAGGATAACTTTGAGGTGGTTTCATACCCTACCATAATCTCTTCGTTTGTTCTCCGCTATTAGTGATTTTGGAGTGACTCTTTGTTGCATGTTGAGGGATAGTTATATGATCCAATTATGTTATTATTGTTGAGAGAACTTGCACTAGTGAAAGTATGAACCTTAGGCCTTGTTTCACCGCATTGCAATACTGTTTACGCTCACTTTTATCATTAGTTAACTTGCTGTTTTTATTATTTCAGATTACAAATACCTTTATCTACCATCCATACTGCACTTGTATCACCATCTCTTCGCCAAACTAGTGCACCTATACAATTTACCATTGTATTGGGTGTGTTGGGGACACAAGAGACTCTTTGTCATTTGGTTGCAGGGTTGCTTGAGAGAGACCATCTTCATCCTACGCCTCCCACGGATTGATAAATCTTAGGTCATCCACTTGAGGGAAATTTGCTACTGTCCTACAAACCTCTGCACTTGGAGGCCCAACAATGTCTACAAGAAGAAGGTTGTGTAGTAGACATCAAGCTCTTTTCTGGTGCCGTTGCCGGGGAGGTGAGTGCTTGAAGGTATATCTTTAGATATTGTAATCTAATCTTTTTGTTTCTTGTTTTATCACCAGTTTAGTCTATAAAATAAAACTACAAAAAATGGAATTGAGTTTGTCTCATACGCTTCATCTTTTTAATATCTTTTGTAAGAATGATGGAAAGGAAAATTGTGCTCAAGTGCTAGAAGAAGAAATCTATAAAATGTTTTGCACTAAGTCTTTGAATGATGAGCATGATTGCAATGTTGTTAGTATGAACTCTTTGAATATCCATAGTACTAATGATGATTGCACTAGTTATGATGAAAATATCTCTTATAAGCATGTCGATTTTTGTGGAGTGAATTGGGTTTGCAAGTACACAGCAAATAGGGAAAATAGATATTGCAAGAGGCATAAGAATTTAGAAACTAAATGGTTGCGATAAAGGCTTAATGTTGGTGCTGAAAATTTAAAATACCTCCGCCGTACTTGTGAACTTTGCAATGAACATGGTCATTTAAATCTCCGATGCAAATTGTTTCATGATCGTATCGTGTCCAAAAATTGTGATGATTTGATTTCTGTTGAACATCATAATGAACTTAGTTTGCTTTTGGGTTATGAAGAATTGAAACATGCAACTAAGCATATTCCAGAATTTAACCTTGAGAACTTTATTGATATTGATCTAGAGAAGATTTATATGTATTGTACGGTGAATTGCAATCCTTATATTGCCAATTACCTAAAGAAAAGAAAACAAATAGAAGATGAAGATAATACTAATGAAAGGGAAGAGACTTCCCATTATCCTCCTATTATTTCTTATGATGAATCAGGTATTGAGGAGGAGCCTTCTATTCAACCAATCTCATCAATAAGGAGCTCAAAGAAGAGGGTTGAACCCACACATGATGTGAGGAAGAAAAAGAAAAAATGGAGAAGCAAAGGTTAAAAGGTATCCCTCCCAAATGATGTTGCTCCTACTACTCATTGTGATGATGATAATTGCTATACTATTGGTGATATCCATACTATTAATGATGAGAGTGATTATGCTTATGATATGAAAAGGCCCAAGCTTGGGGAAGCTATGTTTGATGAGGATGAAATGTTTGAGAATATATTTGCTGAAATTAATGTTTGTCCCAAGCTTGGGGATTCTACGTTTAATGAAGATGATATTTTCAGCCTCCCAAGTTTTGATATGCAAAGTTGTTATGATGATAGCATGCCTCTTACCTATGATGACTATATTCATGAAAGTGGGTTTGGAAGAGTGTCAACTTTAGGAAGTAATGATCCCGCTAATTTGGAGGATGTTGAACCTTATTGTGATGAATATGAAAGTGTATTTGGAAGAGTGTCAACTTTATTTAGTGATGATTCCACTATCTTGAAAGAGGTTTCAATCGATTATGATGAGAACAAAGTTGCTACTTATGATGATTATTGTGATGAAACTTATGCTATAAAAATTAGTGAGGATTATATTTATAAAACTTGTCATGATTATGATTACCCTTTTTCTGAACATTACTCCTTTAATGTGGAAATTATTTATAGTATTCAAGTCTCTTATGACACTCCCACCATTCCGAATGAGAAGATCTGCTTATGTGGAGAGTAATAAAATTTTCTATGCTTGTAGATCGTGAAAAGAATACTTTAGGTGCTAGTTATATTGTTGAATTCATTCATGATGCTACTGAAAATTATTATGAGGGAGGAATATATGCTTGTAGGAATTGCAATAATATCAAGTTTTTTCTCTATGTGCTTAAAGTTTTGAAGTTATGCTTGTTTTGCCTTCCTATGCTAGTTGATTATTTTTCCCATAAGTTGTTTGCTCACAAAATCCCTATGCATAGGAAGTCGGTTAGGCTTAAATGTGCTAGTCATATTCTTCATGATTCTCTCTTTATGTTTCAATTCTTATCTTTTATGTGAGCATCATTGAAATCATCATGCCTAGCTAGAGGCATTAAAGAAAAACGCTTGTTGGGAGACAACCCAATATTTACCCTTACAGTTTTTGTGTGTCCACATGATTATGCTACTGTATTAATGATGTTTTATAGTTTTTGTTTCAATAAAGTTCCAAGTAGAGCCTTTGGGAAGACTTGGGTGAAGTCTATATGATCTTGCTGTAAAAAACAGAAACTTTAGCGCTCACGAGATTAGCTGCCATTTTTTACTGGAGAGAGATTTTAGGTTGATTCTTTTTGCAGATGGTTAATAGACAAATTCCTCAGGTCCACCAGTTTATTTAAAAATTTGTGGAGTCACAGAAGTATTCGAATGATACATATTACTACAGACTGTTCTGTTTTTGACAGATTCTGTTTTCATTGTGTTGTTTGCTTATTTTGATGAATCTATGAGTAGTATCGGAGGGTATGAACCATAGAGAAGTTGTAATACAGTAGGTTTAACACAAATATAAATAAATAATGAGTTAATTACAGTACCAAAAGTGGTGATTTATTTTCTTATACTACGGAGCTTACGAGTTTTGTTTTGAGTTTTGTGTTGTGAAGTTTTCAAGTTTTGGGTAAAGATTCGATGGACTATGGAATAAGGAGTGGCAAGATCCTAAGCTTGGGGATGACCAAGGAAACCCAAGGTAATATTCAAGGACAACCAAGAGCCAAAGCTTGGGGATGCCCCGGAAGGCATCCCCTCTTTCGTCTTCGTTCATCGGTAACTTTACTTGGAGCTATATTTTTATTTACCACATGATATGTGTTTTGCTTGGAGCATCATTTTATTTTGTTAGAATTTGATTTATTTTATTTGGAATAATATTTTGCATATATATTTTCAATAAAAATGTCAAGGATAGCCTTTACCATGCTTATTTTGCAAGTATACATGTTGCTGTTTGAAAACAGAAAGTTTACCGCTGTTGCAAAAATTCCCTAGAAAAGTTAGAGAGTGATATAATGTTGAATATTTTTGCATAATGAGATATGATAAATCTTCTACAGCGTAGTATTTTTCTTATAATTTTTGGAGTTAGGTAAGTATGATGAATCTTGCATTCTTTACAGACTATACTGTTTTGGCAGATTGCTGTTATGTTTGCATATGTTTGCTTGTTTAATGATTCTATTTGAGGATAGGAGTATTAAATATGCAGAGACATTTAGTATTCCATGTTGAATAATAATGTTAGTGATTTGTTACAGTAGAAAATGATAAGGTTTTTGCATTGTTTTATACTAACTTATCTCACGAGTTCTTGTTGAGTTTTGTGTGGATGAAGTTTTTGAGATTTAGGGAAACCGTGATATGAAAGGAATTAAGGAGACAAAAAAGCTCAAGCTTGGGGATGCCCAAGGCACCCCAAGATAACATTCTAAGAAGTCTCAAGCATCCAAGCTTGGGGATGCCCTGGTAGGCATCCCACCTTTCTTCTTCAACAATTATCGGTTAGTATCGGTTGAACCTAAGTTTTTGCTTCTTCACATGAGTCGTGCTATCCTTGTAATGTCATTTTATTTTGCTTTGCTTTCTGTTTGAATATAATACCAAGATCTGAAAATCTTAAATGAGAGAGAGTCTTCAAATAGTTGCATAATTATTTAACTACTCATTGATATTCACTTATATCTTTTTGGAGTAGTTTTTCATTTACTCGTGTGCTTCACTTATATCCTGTGAGTAAATGGTTGAATGAGTTGAATGTCATAAATCTGAAATTGTATATGTTTCATATGCTTATCCCATGGGGAGTAATGACTTCACATCTAAGAAGTAGAGGTTGTAAATTTATTGAATGTTAGCAAGCATTGTATTGGTCATTCGAACAATTCATGAAAGAATATTGAAGGAAGAGAGATTTCACATACAAATATACTATCTTGGACATCTTTTATAGTTGTGAGCACTCATTAAGTATGACATGCTAAAGAGTTGATGTTGGACAAGGAAGACAACGTAATGGGTTATGTTTTCTCACATCTCAGTTAAAGTATATTGTCATGGATCATTCAAACATGTTGAGCTTGACTTTCCCCCTCATGCTAGCCAAAATTCCTTGCACCAAGTAGAGATACTACTTGTGCTTCCAAATATCCTTAAACCCAGTTTTTGCCATGAGAGTCCACCATACCTACCTATGGATTGAGTAAGATCCTTCAAGTTTTCATCGGTGCATGCAATAAAAATTGCTCTCTAAATATGTATGACTTATTAGTGTGAAGAAAATAAGTTTTATACGATCTTGTTATGGAAGCAATAAAAGCGACGGACTGCATAATAAAGGTCCATATACAAGTGGCAATATAAAGTGACGTTCTTTTGCGCTAAGATTTTGTGCATCCAACCATAAAAGCGCATGACAACCTCTACTTCCCACTGCGAAGGGCCTATCTTTTACCTTATGTCTTTTACTTTATGCAAGAGTCAAGGTGATCTTCACCTTTCCCTTTTTCATTTTATCCTTTGGCAAGCACCTCGTGTTGGAAAGATCCTGATATATATATCCAATTGGATGTAAGTTAGCATGAACCATTATTGTTGACATCACCAAAAGGTGAATACATTGGGAGGCAACACTATAAGCCCCTATCTTTCTCAGTGTTCGATTAAAACTTCATAACCACAAGTATTGCGTGAGTGTTAGCAATTGTAGAAGACTATATGATAGTTGAGTATGTGGAGTTTGCTAAATCAAAGCTCTGACATGGACCCTTCCTGAAAATAAGATGAGTTGGAATTGTTTGATGACTGAGAATAAAGTTTGCTAGTTTTCAAGAAAGTTTATGGTCTATGCTTTAACATGTGAATAGCTTGTTACTTGATTGTGAGAAGTTTTATGAGATGAACTACTGTTATGACATATAAACATGCTAGAAAAGATGATTGAAATTATCATTGATCAAACTTGTGCACCTGCTAGCATTCACACTTCATAAATTCTTTCTTTTATCATTTACCTACTCGAGGACGAGCAGGAATTAAGCTTGGGGATGCTGATACGTCTCCAACGTATCTATAATTTATGAAGCATTCATGCTATTATAACATCTGTTTTGAATGATTATGGGCTTTATTATACACTTTTATATTACTTTTGGGACTAACCTATTAACCGGAGGCCCAGCCCATATTTTTGTTTTCTTGCCTATTTTAGTGTTTTGAAGAAAAGGAATATCAAATGGAGTCCAAACGGAATGAAACCTTTGGGAGCGTGATTTTTGGAATGAACATGATCCAGGAGACTTGGAGTTCCTGTTAGATAAGCTTTGAGGAAGCCACGAGGGTGGGGGCGCCGCCCCCCCCTACTGGGCGCCCCTGTCTCGTGGGCCCCTTGAGCATCCCCCGGCCGAATTCTTTCACCTATATATCTCCATATATCCCAAAAACATCGAAATAGAAGATAGATCGGGAGTTCCGCTGCCGCAAGCCTCTGTAGCCACCAAAACCCAATCGGGACCCTATTCCGGCACCCTGCCGGAGGGGGGATCCCTCACCGGTGGCCATCTTCATCATCTTGGTGATCTCCATGACGAGGAGGGAGTCGTTCACCCTCGGAGCTGAGGGTATGTACCAGTAGCTATGTGTTTGATCTCTCTCTCTTGTGTTCTTGAGGTGATACGATCTTGATGTATCGCGAGCTTTGCTATTATAGTTGGATCTTATGATGTTTCTCCCCCTCTACTCTCTTGTAATGGATTGAGTTTTCCATTTGAAGTTATCTTATCGGATTGAGTCTTTAAGGATTTGAGAACAGTTGATGTATGTCTTGTCGTGCTTATCTATGGTGACAATGGGATATTCACGTGATCCACTTGATGTATGTTTTGGTGATAAACTTGCGGGTTCCGCCCATGAACCAATGCATAGGGGTTGCACACGTTTTTGTCTTGACTCTCCGGTAGAAACTTTGGGGCACTCTTTGAAGTACTTTGGGTTGGTTGAATAGATGAATCTGAGATTGTGTGATGCATATCGTATAATCATGCCCACGGATACTTGAGGTGACAATGGAGTATCTAGGTGACATTAGGGTTTTGATTGATTTGTGTCTTAAGGTGTTATTCTAGTACGAACTCTATGATAGATTGAACAGAAGGAATAGCTTCATGTTATTTTACTACGGACTCTTGAATAGATAGATCAGAAAGGATAACTTTGAGGTGGTTTCGTACCCTACCATAATCTCTTCGTTTGTTCTCTGCTATTAGTGATTTTGGAGTGAATCTTTGTTGCATGTTGAGGGATAGTTATATGATCCAATTATGTTATTATTGTTGAGAGAACGTGCACTAGTGAAAGTATGAACCTTAGGCCTTGTTTCACCGTATTGCAATACCATTTACGCTCACTTTTATCATTAGTTAACTTGCTGTTTTTATAATTTCAGATTACAAATACCTTTATCTACCATCCATATTGCACTTGTATCACCATCTCTTCGCCGAACTAGTGCACCTATACAATTTACCATTGTATTGGGTGTGTTGGGGACACAAGAGACTCTTTGTTTGGTTGCAGGGTTGCTTGAGAGAGACCATCTTCATCCTATGCCTCCCACGAATTGATAAACCTTAGGTCATCCACTTGAGGGAAATTTGCTAATGTCCTACAAACCTCTGCACTTGGAGGCCCAACAACGTCTACAAGAAGAAGGTTGTGTAGTAGACATCAGCCGGCCGCTCCGGATGGTGCTGATGAAGTCCCCTGGCTGACTGCAGCAGCCCCTGGGCCGCCTGATGGGAGTGCTGGGTCGGGTGCTGGTGCTGCAGCCCCCGGGCCACTTGGTGAAGTCCCCGAGCCGGATCCGGCTGCTCCTAGGGCAGTCGGCACGAAGATGGAGTCGGACTCTGGTGAAGGCTTGATGGACGGCTTGCGAAGGCACTCGAGGGAGACGTCGTATGGTATAGCTTGCCAGGTGGAGCCGATGCGGGCGAGAGCATCTGCCGCGTTGTTGTCAGCCCGTGGCACATGGATGAACTCGCACCCTTCGAAGTGGCAGCTCATCTGCTGGACGAGGAAGTGGTAGCTTGCCATGTTGGCATCCTTGGCGTCCCAGTCACCGAACGACTGCTGGACCACCAAGTCTGAGTAGTCATAGTAGAGGATGCGGTGAATACCGATTTATTTGGCCAGTCGGAGCCCGAAGATGAGCGCTTCATACTCGGCTACATTGTTGGAGGCGGCGAAGTGGATTTGCAGCGTGTACTTCAGCTTGTCGCCTTGGGAGAGGTGAGAATGATGCCGGCTCCCAGGCCAGTGTGCATCTTTGAGCCATCAAAGTGCATTCGCCAGTGTGTATAGTCATGAGCTGACGGCAGGTACTGGGACTCGGCCCAGTCGACGAGGAAGTCGGCCAGTGCTTGGGACTTGATGGCGGTGCGGGGCTGGTAGAAGATGGTGTGAGGAGCCAGCTCGATGGCCCACTTGGCCACCCGGCCTGAGGCATCTCTGTTGCCTATGATCTCGGCAAGGGGATCAATGCAGAGGACCATGATGGAGTGCTCTTGAAAGTATTGCTTCAGCTTGTTGGCGGCAAAGTACACGCCATAGCACATCTTCTAGTAGTGGGGGTAATTCTGGTTGGAGGCCGACAGGACTTCGCTCAGGTAATATACTGGCCTTTGGACCGACTGTGCCTTGTCGGCTTCTGGACGCTCGACAACGATCACCGTGCTGATAATTCTGTTGGTGGCGGCGATGTAGAGGAGCATAGGCTCTTTAGCAGCCGGAGCTGTCGGATTGCGGGTTCCGGCAGACCCTTGAGGTTCGAACTCTAGGGTGCGCACGAAGATCTCTCCCTCACCAACTCGCATATCAAAGCCTCGCAAAGAATCTAGGCTACATGATGAGCAACACAAGGGACGCAAGGTTTATACTAGTTCGGGCCACCGTTGTGGTGTAATACCCTACTCTAGTTTGTGGTGTGCTGGATTGCCTCTGGGGCTGATGATGAACAATACAAGGGAAGAACAGCCTCGCGAAGGATGTTCTTGAGGTGGTGTTGTCCCTTTGGAGGGGTCGATTCCAGATGCCTCTATACTATGGTGGCTAGTCCTATTTATAGGGCGAGGCCCTGGTCCTCCTCCCAAATATTCAGCGGTAAGGGCGCCAACAATTGGCCATTTTGAAGGGGAACATCTAGTACACTTATCCTGACTAAAGTTGGTCTTCGACTGCCAAAGACTCTGATGATGACACTGTCTTGGGCTCCACGGTGACCTCCATCCTGCCGCTCTGCTGGTCTTGGTCTTGTTGCACCGAAACGGTAGCCTTTGCCTGATGCCTTGGCCTGTGCTTGCTCCCTTCGCACCAAAGGGGAAACAAGGACACTGCGCAGGCCGGCGCCCGCCTGGCGCCCGCCTGGCCTCGATCGTCATGGCTTGCGTCACGGGCACCTCGCGAGGTACCCCTGCCTTGATCTCTCCACCTCCTCGCGAGCCTGCCTGACGAGGCCGCTCCTGAGGAAGCTTCCTGTCGTCCTCCCTGTGAGGCTTGGCCCCTCGCGAGGGTCTCAAGCTTGAGCTGATGAAGATGGGCCGCACTGGGCCATTGCTTGAGCCACTCCGCAGGCCGCAGGCAGGCAAGTCTGGGGACCCCCGTTCCCAGAACACCGACAGTAGCCCCCGGGCCCAAGGCGCGTCCGGACTTGTCTTAGCAGAGAAGCGAAGGGGCAAGTGCGAAGCGCCGCGGGTCCCATCAGCCTGCAGCCTTGGGCGCCGCGTGGCGGTTGATTGGACGTGGGCGTCTCCGTTTCCCCATGGCCCCCATTACGCGCTCGGCTAGGCGGACCCGTGGTTGCACACAGTCATTCCCTTTTCGCCGTTTGCGCGTCCCTTGTCCTTCCTTCTTCCTCGAGCTCCAACCTCCGCCTCCAATCCAACTCGAACCCTCCCCCCTTTCCGTCGCCATGGCACCAACGAAGAAGGAAAAGGGGAAGAGGCCCGCGCCTTCACCCCGCTCGCCTCCGGTGGTGGCTCCCGCCGTCGATAGGTCAATCATGCTTAACCCTGAAGCCTTGGACAAGGCCCGCTCTGCTCTTGCCTCCATCTTCAATGAGTGCGGGAGGATGACGGTCTGGCCTACATCTCACTCCTCCTTTGACAGGGTCGTCACGGAGGTCCGATTCTTTGTTGATGCACTATGGGCGGGTCTGGTTCCCCCCTTTTCCGCTTTCTTCAATGCGGTGCTCTCCCATTATCAGATCCACATGATGCACTTGGGTCCCGAATCCATTACTCTCCTTGTTGTTGTCGCCTTTGTTTGCGAGGCCATGGTGGGCATTCCTCCTTCCGTTGCCCTCCTGCGCCACTTCTTCTCTTTGTGCCTGAGTGACCCCACTCAATGCTCGGGGTGTGTGAGCTTCCTCGTCGTGCCGGAGACGGCTGCTTCGGGGATTGATTTCAGCCTTCCTCCTCCTATGGCCGGGTTCCGAGAGCGGTGGTTGTATGTGGATGTTGGAGTGCCCAGCCCCCTGCTCTCGCACCCAACCTCGCCCGCTGTCCCCAACTCTGGCTGGGGTCATGAGATGCTCACGAGCCCCCGGCTCGCCTTCGTCTGGCGTCGCTTCCAGAATTTGAGGGCGCTCGATGTGACGGTGCCCAAGGTGGTGAAGGAGTTCCTTCAATGTTGCATTGCTCCTCTCCAGCGCCATTCCCGCCGGATTTGGGCCTTTGCGGGGCATGAAGGCCGCATGAGTCTCCAGGAGGAAGATCTGGCGCCCAAAGTGTTGAGGACGGTGCTCAGGGTCTTGACTAGCGATCCTTCCCCAGGCAGCATTCAGCACAGGGCAGCCCTCTTGTATCTTTGCTCGGGTAGGGACGATTTTGTGAAGCAGATGCCTAGCTTCGATGAATGGGGGCTATGCCCAGTCGGCCTCACAGGGCCCCGCGAGAACCCAGTTGTTGTGGTTGCTCTTCCGGTTGCCCACGGCGGTCCTGCCTCAGGTGATGGAGCTGGGAGATGAGGACCGCCGGGGGCTGAGGGGGCCGTTGTCGAGATGTTGGTGCGCACGAATCCCCAGGGGTGGCATCCCCCGAAGCCCGTCCTGGAGCGGTGGCAGGTGAGGAGTTGCGGCCTGCGGCTCCTGAGGCCGGGGGTCCCGAGGCCCCGGCTGTCCCTCATGAAGCGGCGCCTTGCGGCGTGTCCCAGGCCAATTCCCTTGGTGCCGATCGCCTCGACGCCTCCTCCACGCCGGAGACCGACCCTTGCGCCAGGCATTTAGGCCGGTTCCACGTAGACTTCGAGGCCCTCCGCAAGAGGAAGGAGGCCTCAGGTGGCAATGATCGTCCTTGCCGCCTGCTGAAGTGCAGGAAGTACTTCGCCATCGACGAGTAAGCCCTCTCCCTTCTCAGTTCCTTACTTTCCTGTTGCTTCAACTGATCATAGCCTTTCAGGGCCCTTCCTGCCGAGTTCGTGGAGACGGCTGGGGAGCCATCCCCTCAAGCCTCACCTCCCCCGCCGATTTCTAGCGCCCCGAGATCGAGTACCGCCCTTGCCGTGGGCCCGGTCGGAGAAGTGGGCCGCCCTGCGGAGCATCCTGATCTTGCGCGCCTCATGCCTCTCCTTCGCGAGCTCTCCTGGGGCACAGCCAGCCTGCCCCGCGCTCCCCCTTTAGTCGTGGATGGTGACTGGCTGAGTTCGATCCTGAGTTCCTCCTCGGGGGACGAATCGTCGTCGGGCCGGATCCATGGCGGGGCCCGTCCGGCGATTGAGCGGGCGCCAACCCCCAGCCCCCTGCCGAGAAGGGGCGTGCTGCCTCATGGCCCTCCGCATGCGCCAGGGGCGGAGGACAATGCGGAAGACGTGCTTAGGCGCGCTCGGGAGCGCAGCGCCCTTCATCGAGAGTTCCTCCAGAAGGCTGCAGACACGGTGAATCAACTCGGGGTAGAGCTTGCTGGCGAGGATGCACGCCTCGAGGCCGAAGGCCTGTGCCTTGCTGATGAGAGGCGCAAGCTGAAGGTGACCATTAGCCTCGCGCGCCACCAGCGTGATCTTGAAAACACGAAGGCTGAAGCGTCGCTGGTGGCCTCGCGGGAGGCCTGCTCCCAAGCCATCGAGGAGGCCCAGGAAGCAGACCGATGGTGCAAGGCTGCGAAGGAGCGCGCGTGGGAGCTCCAGGCCTGGAGCAACTCTCTGGAGCGGCAAGAGGAGTTGCGCCAGGCGGCCCTTGTGTCGCTGAAGGAGGGACCCGATGATGAGGTGGAGCTCCAAAGGCGCGAGGAGGTGCTGGCGCTGGAGGCCGCCGAGCGTAACCTCGACCTCAAGCGGTTGGAGACGAGAGAGCGTCTAGTGACCCAGGCGGAGGACGAAGTTGGCGCGAGGGAGGCCCGGGTCCAGGAAGAGGTCGACCGCCGCGTGGCGGGAGCTCGCTTGAATCTTGAGCGGGAGTACGAAAGGAGGTTGGGGCTGATCAGGGTCGAAGCTGAGGGAAGGACCGCCGCCCTTAGGGCCAAGCTGACTGAAGTGACGTGGCATGCAGATTCCTCCGCGACTGCCCTCGGTGCTGCGCAGGCGGAGCTGGCTTCTTCCCGCGCCGAGCTGCTTCTTCTCCAACAGAGGGTTGATGGCGCCGAGGCCATGGCGCGGCGGAACAAGGACAAGATCCGTCAGCGGCAGACTCTGGAGCATGAGCATGGCCCCATGCTTCGAACACTCAGGGAAAGGGCCAACGCGGCCCTGGGCAACATCTGCGAGGCGGCCGTTGCGGAGCCTCGCATAATAAACTATGCTAGCAACCTCCGGTTCTTCAGAGATGTGGTGACGCAGCTAGAGACCCACTCTGACAGGGCCAACAGGCTTGTTGAGGAGAGGAGCCGATCCCTACTTGGGCGTGCCTTCTCCCGCGTCTTCAGTTATCTTCAGGACAGGGACCCTCATTTCGACTTTGATGCCGCCATCGCACCGGTGCCCGTAGCCATCCGGGGCGATCTTGTTCGAAATATGCCCTAGAGGCAATAATAAAATGGTTATTATTATATTTCTTTGTTCATGATAATTGTCTGTTATTCATGCTATAATTGTGTTATCCGGAAATTGTAATACATGTGTGAATACATAGACCACAATATGTCCCTAGTGAGCCTCTAGTTGACTAGCTCGTTGATCAACAGATAGTCATGGTTTCCTGACTATGGACATTGGATGTCATTGATAAGGGGATCACATCATTAGGAGAATGATGTGATGGACAAGACCCAATCCTAAGCATAGCACAAAGATCGTGTAGTTCGTTTTGCTAGAGCTTTTCCAAATGTCAAGTATCATTTCCTTAGACCATGAGATTGTGCAACTCCCGGATACCGTAGGAATGCTTTGGGTGTGCCAAACGTCACAACGTAACTGGGTGACTATAAAGGTGGACTACGGGTATCTCCGAAAGTGTCTGTTGGGTTGGCACGAATCGAGACTCGGATTTGTCACTCCGTATGACGGAGAGGTATCTCTGGGCCCACTCGGTAATGCATCATCATAATGAGCTCAATGTGACCAAGTGTCTGGTCACGGGATCATGCATTACGGTACGAGTAAAGTGACTTGCCGGTAACGAGATTAACGAGGTATTGGGATACCGACGATCGAATCTCGGGCAAGTAACATACCGATTGACAAAGGGAATTGTATACGGGGTTGCTTGAATCCTTGACATCGTGGTTCATCCGATGAGATCATCGAGGAGCATGTGGGAGCCAACATGGGTATCTAGATCCCGCTATTGGTTATTGACCGGAGAGGCGTCTCGGTCATGTCTGCATGTCTCCCGAACCCGTAGGGTCTACACACTTAAGGTTCGGTGACGCTAGGGTTGTAGAGATATGAGTATGTAGTAAATTGAAAGTTGTTCAGAGTCCCGTATGAGATCCCGGACATCACGAGGAGTTCCGAAATGGTTTGGAGGTAAAGAATTATATATAGGAAGTCAGGTTTCGGCCATCGGGAAAGTTTCGGGGGTCAACGGTATTGTACCGGGACCACAGGAAGGGTCCCGGGGGTCCACCGGGTGGGGCCACCTATCCCGAAGGGCCCCATGGGCTGAAGTGGGAGGGGAACCAGCCCCTGGTGGGCTGGTGCGCCCCCCTTGGGCCCCCCTGCGCCTAGGGTTGGGAAACCCTAGGGGTGGGGGCGCCTCCACCTGGCTTGGGGGGCAAGGGACCCCCCTGGCCGCCCCCCCTCCCCTTGGAGATCCCATCTCCTAGGGCCGGCGCCCCCCTTAGGGTCCCTATATAAGAAGGGGGGAGGGAGGGCAGCCGCACCCATGCTCTTGGCGCCTTCCTCTCCCCTTGCAACACATCTCCCTCTCGTAGAAGCTTGGTGAAGCCCTGCCGAGATCGCTGCTGCATCCACCACCACGCCGTCGTGCTGCTGGATCTTCATCAACCTCTCCTTCCCCCTTGCTGGATCAAGAAGAAGGAGACGTCTTCCCAACCGTACGTGTGTTGAACACGGAGGTGCTGTCCGTTCAGCACTAGGATCTTCGGTGAATTGAATCACGACGAGTATGACTCCCTCAACCCCGTTCTCTTGAATGCTTCCACTCGCGATCTACAAGGGTATGTAGATGCACTCCTCTCTCTCATTGCTAGATGAACTCATAGATTGATCTTGGTGAAAGCGTAGAAATTTTTTATTTTCTGCAACATTCCCCAACAGTGGCATCATGAGCTAGGTCTATGCATAGTTCTCTTTGCACGAGTAGAACACAAATTTGTTGTGGGCGTAGATGTTGTCAACTTTCTTGCCACTACTAGTCTTATTTTGCTTCCGCGGTATCGTGGGATGAAGCGGCACGGACCGACCTTACACGTACGCTTACGTGAGACAGGTTCCTCCGACTAACATGCACTAGTTGCATAAGGTGGCTAGCGGGTGTCTGTCTCTCCCATTTTAGTTGGAGCGGATTCGATGAAAAGGGTCCTTATGAAGGGTAAATAGAAGTTGGCAAATCACATTGTGGCTTTTACGTAGGTAAGAAAACGTTCTTGCTAGAACTCTATTGCAGCCACGTAAAACATGCAACAACAATTAGAGGACGTCTAACTTGTTTTTGCAGCATATGCCTTGTGATGTGATATGGCCAAAAGTTGTGATGGATGATATATATGTGATGTATGAGATCATGTTCTTGTAATAGGAATCACGACTTGCATGTCGATGAGTATGACAACCGGCAGGAGCCATAGGAGTTGTCTTAATTATTGTATGACCTGCGTGTCAATGATTTAACGCCATGTAATTACTTTACTTTATTGCTAAACCGTTAGCCATAGTAGTAGAAGTAATAGTTGGCGAGCAACTTCATGGAGACACGATGATGGAGATCATGATGATGGAGATCATGGTGTCATGCCGGTGACGAAGATGATCATGGAGCCCCGAAGATGGAGATCAAAGGAGCTATATGATATTGGCCATATCATGTCACTGTTTAATTGCATGTGATGTTTATTATGTTTATGCATCTTGTTTACTTAGAACGATGGTAGTAAATAAGATGATCCCTCATAATAATTTCAAGAAAGTGTTCCCCCTAACTGTGCACCATTGCGAAAGTTCGTTGTTTCGAAGCACCACGTGATGATCGTGTGTGATAGATTCTAACGTTCACATACAACAGGTGTAAGACAGATTTACACATGCAAAACACTTAGGTTAACTTGACGAGCCTAGCATGTACAGACATGGCCCCGGAACACAAGAGACCGAAAGGTCGAACATGAGTCGTATGGAAGATACGATCAACATGGAGATGTTCACTGATGATGACTAGTCCGTCTCATGTGATGATCGGACACGGCCTAGTCGACTCGGAGCATGTATCACTTAGATGACTAGAGGGATGTCTAATCTGAGTGGGAGTTCATTAAATAATTTGATTAGATGAACTTAATTATCATGAACTTAGTCTAAAAACCTTTGCAAATATGTCTTGTAGATCAAATGGCCAACGCTCATGTCCACCTCAACTTCAACGCGTTCCTAGAGAAAACCAAGCTGAAAGATGATGGCAGCAACTATATGGACTGGGTCCGGAACCTGAGGATCATCCTCATAGCCGCAAAGAAAGATTATGTCTTAGAAGCACCGCTAGGTGAAGCTCCCATCCCAGAGAACCAAGACGTTATGAACGCTTGGCAGTCTCGTGCTGATGATTACTCCCTCGTTCAGTGCAGCATGCTTTACAGCTTAGAACCGTGGCTCCAAAAGCGTTTTGAGCAACACGGAGCATATGAGATGTTCGAAGAGCTGAAAATGGTTTTCCAAGCTCATGCCCGGGTCGAGAGATATGAAGTCTCCGACAAGTTCTTCAGCTGTAAGATGGAGGAAAATAGTTCTGTCAGTGAGCACATACTCAAAATGTCTGGGTTGCACAACTGCTTGACTCAGCTGGGAGTTAATCTCCCGGATGACGCTGTTATTGACAGAATCCTTCAGTCGCTTCCACCGAGCTACAAGAGCTTTGTGATGAACTTCAATATGCAGGGGATGGAAAAGACCATTCCTGAAGTATATTCAATGCTGAAATCAGCAGAGGTAGAGATCAAAAAGGAACATCAAGTGTTGATGGTGAATAAAACCACTAAGTTCAAGAAAGGCAAGGGTAAAAAGAACTTCAAGAAGGACGGCAAGGAAGTTGCCGCGCCCGGTAAGCCAGCTGCCGGGAAGAAGTCAAAGAATGGACCCAAGCCTGAGACTGAGTGCTTTTATTGCAAAGGAAAGGGTCACTGGAAGCGGAACTGCCCCAAATACTTAGCGGACAAGAAGGCCGGCAACACTAAAGGTATATGTGATATACATGTAATTGATGTGTACCTTACCAGTGCTCGCAGTAGCTCCTGGGTATTTGATACCGGTGCGGTTGCTCATATTTGTAACTCAAAGCAGGACCTGCGGAATAAGCGGAGACTGGCGAAGGACGAGGTGATGATGCGCGTCGGGAATGGTTCCAAGGTCGATGTGATCGCCGTCGGCACGCTGCCTCTACATTTACCTACGGGATTAGTTTTAAACCTCAATAATTGTTATTTAGTGCCAGCTTTGAGCATGAACATTGTATCTGGATCTCATTTAATGCGAGATGGCTACTCATTTAAATCCGAGAATAATGGTTGTTCTATTTATATGAGAGATATGTTTTATGGTCATGCCCCGATGGTCAATGGTTTATTATTAATGAATCTCGAACGTGATGTTACACATATTCATAGTGTGAATACCACAAGATGTAAAGTTGATAACGATAGTCCCACATACTTGTGGCACTGCCGCCTTGGTCACATTGGTGTCAAGCGCATGAAGAAGCTCCATGCTGATGGACTTTTAGAGTCTCTCGATTATGAATCATTTGACACATGTGAACCATGCCTCATGGGCAAAATGACCTAGACTCCGTTCTCCGGAACAATGGAGTGAGCAACCAACTTATTGGAAATCATACATACTGATGTGTGCGGTCCAATGAGCGTTGAGGCTCGCGGAGGATATTGTTATGTTCTCACTCTCACTGATGACTTGAGTAGATATGGGTATGTCTACTTGATGAAACACAAGTCTGAGACCTTTGAGAAGTTCAAGGAATTTCATAATGAGGTAGAAAATCAACGTGACCGAAAGATAAAGTTCTTACGATCAGATCGTGGAGGAGAATATTTAAGTCACGAATTTGGTACGCACTTAAGGAAATGTGGAATCGTTTCACAACTCACGCCGCCTGGAACACCTCAGCGTAACGGTGTGTCCGAACGTCGTAATAGCACTTTATTGGATATGGTGTGATCTATGATGTCTCTTACCGATTTACCGCTATCTTTTTGGGGATACACTCTAGAGACAGCTACATTCACTTTAAATAGGGCACCGTCTAAATCCGTTGAGATGACAGCGTATGAATTATGGTTTGGGAAGAAACCTAAGCTGTCGTTTCTAAAAGTATGGGGATGCAATGCTTATGTCAAGAAACTTCAACCTGAAAAGCTCGAACCCAAGTCGGAAAAATGCGTCTTCATAGGATACCCTAAGGAAACCATTGGGTATACCTTCTACCTTAGATCCGAAGGCAAGATCTTTGTTGCCAAGAACGGGTCCTTTCTAGAGAAAGAGTTTCTCTTGAGAGAAGTAAGTGGGAGGAAAGTGGAACTTGATGAAGTACTACCTCTTGAACCGGTAAGTAGCGCAGCTCAGGAAGATGTTCATGTGGTGCCCACACCGACTGGAGAGGAAATTAATGATGATGATCAAGGTACTTCGGATCAAGTTGCTACTGAACTTCGTAGGTCCACAAGGACACGTTCCACACCAGAGTGGTATGGCAACCCTGTCCTGGAAATCATGTTGTTAGACAACGGTGAACCTTCGAACTATGAAGAAGCGATGGCGGGCCCAGATTCCAACAAATGGCTTGAATCTATGCAATCCGAGATAGAATCCATGTATGAAAACAAAGTATGGACTTTGACAGACTTGCCCGATGATTGGCGAGCGATAGAAAACAAATGGATCTTTAAGAAGAAGACGGACGCGGATGGTAATGTTACCATCTATAAAGCTCGACTTGTTGCTAAGGGTTATGGACAAGTTCAAGGGGTTGACTACGATGAGACTTTCTCTCCCGTAGCGAAGCTAAAGTCTGTCTGAATCATGTTAGCAATTGCCGCATACTATGATTATGAGATATGGCAGATGGACGTCAAAACGGCATTCCTTAACGGCTATCTTAAGGAAGAATTGTATATGATGCAGCCGGAAGGTTTTGTCGATCCTAAGAATGCTAACAAGGTATGCAAGCTCCAGCGATCCATTTATGGGCTGGTGCAAGCATCTCGGAGTTGGAACATTTGCTTTGATGAGATGATCAAAGCGTTTGGGTTTATGCAGACTTATGGAGAAGCCTGCGTTTACAAGAAAGTGAGTGGGAGCTCTGTAGCATTTCTTATATTATATGTGGATGACATACTTTTGATGGGAAATTATATAGAAATTTTGGACAGCATTAAGGCCTACTTGAATAAGTGTTTTTCAATGAAGGACCTTGGAGAAGCTGCTTACATATTAGGCATCAAGATCTATAGGGATAGATTGAGACGCCTCATAGGTCTTTCACAAAGCACATACCTTGATAAGATATTGAAGAAGTTCAATATGGATCAGTCCAAGAAAGGGTTCTTGCCTGTATTGCAAGGTGTAAGATTGAGCTCGGCTCAATGCCCGACCACGGCAGAAGATATAGAAGAGATGAGCGTCATCCCCTATGCCTCAGCCATAGGGTCTATTATGTATGCCATGTTGTGTACTAGACCTGATGTAAGCCTTGTCGTAAGTTTGGTAGGAAAGTACCAAAGTAATCCCGGCAAGGAACACTGGACAGTGGTTAAGAATATCCTGAAGTATCTGAAGAGGACTAAGGATATGTTTCTCGTTTTTGGAGGTGAAGAAGAGCTCGTTGTAAAGGGTTACGTCGACGCTAGCTTCGACACAGATCTGGATGACTCTAAGTCACAAACCGGATACGTGTATATTTTGAACGGTGGGGCAGTAAGCTGGTGCAGTTGCAAGCAAAGCGTCGTGGCAGGATCTACATGTGAAGCATAATACATGGCAGCCTCGGAGGCAGCGCATGAAGCAATCTGGGTGAAGGAGTTCATCACCGACCTAGGAGTCATACCCAATGCGTCGGGGCCGATCGCACTCTTCTGTGACAACACTGGAGCTATTGCACTTGCCAAGGAGCCCAGATTTCACAAGAAGACCAGGCACATCAAGCGTCGCTTCAACTCCATTCGTGAAAATGTTCAAGATGGAGATATAGATATTTGTAAAGTACATACGGACCTGAATGTAGCAAATCCGTTGACTAAACCTCTCCCTAGAGCAAAACATGATCAACACCAGAAATCTATGGGTGTTCGATTGATCATAATGTAACTAGACTATTGACTCTAGTGCAAGTGGGAGACTGTTGGAAATATGCCCTAGAGGCAATAATAAAATGGTTATTATTATATTTCTTTGTTCATGATAATTGTCTGTTATTCACGCTATAATTGTGTTATCTGGAAATCGTAATACACGTGTGAATACATAGACCACAATATGTCCCTAGTGAGCCTCTAGTTGACTAGCTCGTTGATCAATAGATAGTCATGGTTTCCTGACTATGGACATTGGATGTCATTGATAACGGGATCACATCATTAGGAGAATGATGTGATGGACAAGACCCAATCCTAAGCATAGCACAAAGATCGTGTAGTTCGTTTTGCTAGAGCTTTTCCAAATGTCAAGTATCATTTCCTTAGACCATGAGATTGTGCAACTCCCGGATACCGTAGGAGTGCTTTGGGTGTGCCAAATGTCACAACGTAACTGGGTGACTATAAAGGTGCACTACGGGTATCTCCGAAAGTGTCTGTTGGGTTGGCACGAATCGAGACTGGGATTTGTCACTCCGTATGACGGAGAGGTGTCTCTGGGCCCACTCGGTAATGCATCATCATAATGAGCTCAATGTGACCAAGTGTCTGGTCATGGGATCATGCATTATGGTACGAGTAAAGTGACTTGTAGGTAATGAGATTAACGAGGTATTGGGATACCGACGATCAAATCTCGGGCAAGTAACGTACCGATTGACAAAGGGAATTGTATACGGGGTTGCTTGAATCCTCGACATTGTGGTTCATCCGATGAGATCATCGAGGAGCATGTGGGAGCCAACATGGGTATCCAGATCCCGCTGTTGGTTATTGACCGGAGAGGCGTCTCGGTCATGTCTGCATGTCTCCCAAACCCTTAGGGTCTACACACTTAAGGTTCGGTGACGCTAGGGTTGTAGAGATATGAGTATGCAGTAAACCGAAAGTTGTTCGGAGTCCCGGTGACGCTAGGGACGTGACGAGGAGTTCCGGAATGGTCCGGAGGTAAATAGTTATATATAGGAAGTTAGGTTTTGGCCATCAGGAAAGTTTCGGGGGTCGACGGTATTGTACCGGGACCACCGGAAAGGTCCCGAGGGTCCATCGGGTGGGGCCACCTATCCCGGAGGGCCCCATGGGCTGAAGTGGGAGGGGAACCAGCCCCTTGTGGGCTGGTGCGCCCCCCCCCTTGCCCCCCCCCTGCGCCTAGGGTTGGGAAACCGTAGGGATGGGGGGCCTCCACCTGGCTTGGGGGGCAAGCCACCCCCTGGCCGCCGCCCCCCCTTGGAGATCCCATCTCCTAGGGCCGGCGCCCCCCCTAGGGGCCCTATATAAGGAGGGGGGGAAGCCGCACCCATGCTCTTGGCGCCTCCCTCTCCCCTTCCTACACCTCTCCCTCTCGCAGAAGCTTGGCGAAGCCCTGCCGAGATCGTTGCTGCATCCACCACCACGCCGTCGTGCTGCTGGAACTTCATCAACCTGTCCTTCCCCCTTGCTATATCAAGAAGAAGGATACATCTTCCCAACCATACGTGTGTTGAACGCGGATGTGCTGTCCGTTCAGCACTAGGATCTTCGGTGATTTGGATCACCACGAGTACGACTCCCTCAACCCCGTTCTCTTGAACGCTTCCGCTCGCGATCTACAAGGGTATGTAGATGCACTCCTCTCTCTCATTGCTAGATGAACTCATAGATTGATCTTGGTGAAAGAATTTTTTTTATTTTCTGCAACGTTCCCCAACAGATCTAGCGCAGTGGGTGGAGGATAACGTGGACGCCCTCGTTAGGGCCTTTGCCACTGATGACGACGGCGTGGTTGTGGCCACCGATGAAGGCAGTGTTGTGAATGAGCATGACGCTGATGACGGCGATGGCGTGGGTGATGGTGAGGCTAGTGACGCCAGTGATGCCTCCGGAGGCGCTCCCGAAGATGCGTTGGGAGATTTGTCTGATTGATCGCGTGTCACCTCCGCCGTTTACCCTGCGCGGAAAGAGTTCGGGCTCGGCCCTGAAGGTTGTAAGAGCATTTTGGGAGGGGAATCCCCTCATGTAAAGGTTTGAAGTTAGTGTACTTGTAGACACAATGTCACATGTATGCTTATGCTGAGCCATTGGCCCCATGATGGGTCAGTTGACTTGTTTACCTTTCACCCGGACGGGTCCCGAGCAAGCCTGCGGGGGCCGCAGTGCCTTGAGTGTCTTCTGAGTGAAACCATTGATCCTGTGATGAGAACCTCCTAAGAGGGTGCGGCGACAGCGGTCCGGATCGTAGCCATGCTTGGCCCGGCCCGGCTCGCGAGGGGCTCACGAGGGGAGGCAGCTGACGCTAACTTTGGACGCAAAGCCAAAACCAGAACGCGAGAGATTGCTCGAATGAGACTAAACACTCCTTCCCCAAACACACGCAAGTCTCAAGCTCAAATCCAACTTAAATTCAAATCGAAGAAACTTGACAACAGAGAAAAAGGCAAAAAGCAAAAGGCCGCGTCCGGCACCTAGTCTAGTCTTTGACGTCTTCTCACCAGCGCGGAGCTAAGTGCTACCACTGGGCGTGGGCGGGAGCCCCCGAGGCCCGAGGGCGGCTCTCCGGAGACTCCGGGGCGTGTACAGCCCCACTCATTATTACGTGAGAGTGTCACGGGCGGTGAGCTTCACAAGCACTGGGCCTTCTTCACAGGTACCGGCCTTGCTTCATATCGCCAGACGAGGGCCCCGCCTTGCGCCACACTCTATCGCCACCGACGGTGGCCGGGGACCAAGGACGACGCCGATGGGATAGAGCGGTCGCCAGCGGTTCCCCCAATGACCACGGGCCCTCTGCCGGGGGCAGGCCCTGAGGCACCTCCCCGATAAAGGGCCTACCTCCTGAGAACACCTTGATCCGAGCGCAGAGGGGGCGAGCCCGGGTCTCGGCCCCTCTCCTGCAGCCCCCGGTGCCCTCCTCTTGAGGGGTAGGAGGCTGCAGCATTGGGGCAGCCATCTGCTACGGCGACCTGTATCTCCTACGACCCATGGTTAGCATAAGCTTGCTCCTGAGGAATTAGCGGTAACCGATAGTTGCCGCCACCAACACGGTCGTCGAGGTTCTCTCGGGGTTCCTGAGAGAGCTCAGCTTTTGGCGCCTCCTTGCCCCAGCCTGGCCCGAGGAATGAGCCATGGTCTTCTTCCAACGTGCACTCTTGATCCACAATGTGGGGCACATAGGCTTCCGGGGCTGCTACCCTGAGGGCTTCGCCGTAGTGCCCCATACGCCACACAGTCCCGCTCGAAGCATTGTCTTGGGGGTGGTAGCGTGGCGGCCCATCAAGGCAGTAGGCTGCAGCGTGCGCTCCCTTGCCGGCCGGAGGTGGAACCGGCATTGCTTGTCGCCCGTTGCTGACGGCCAGGTTGGCATCAGGGAGGCCTTGGAATCTGCTCGGAGTTGCACGGGCCATATGGGGCCTCCATACGGCCCGCCCTGGGTAGGGGGTGGCAGCTGGACGCAGAAGGGATGAGCCCCCGAGGCAGCGGAGCCTAGGAGCTCGGCACTCGCTCCAGCAGCACGTCGTGGCCGCCCTCCAGCAGCCTACGACATAGCAGTTCTCGGGCTACTGTGAGCACGGCCATTGAGTTCGCCTGCTCCCGCCGGGTGTGCGGTGCTGCGGCCGCAGCGTGGCTTGAGGCCCTTGCTGCTGACCGCACCTGCCACGGCATGAGGGCAGGCGGCGCTTGGCCGCGTCGCCCATGCCCCACAGCGCCTTGCGGAGCGTGAGCTGCCTGGGGCACGAGCTTGAGGTTGCCCTGGGCGGGCGGCATGGCGTGGGAAGGCCACGCCGCCCAATGGTCGGTGTTGGCCGTCGGGTCACTGGACATGAGAACGACGAAGCGATGGAGCGCGAGGCGGTGAAGAAGGATTCCGGCGCACCCCCTACCTGGCGCGCCAAATGTCGGATTGCGGGTTCTAGCAGACCCTTAAGGTTCAAACTCTGGGGTGCGCACGAAGATCTCTCCCTGACCAACTCGCGTCTCGAAGCCTCACAAAGAATCTAGGCTACACGATGAGCAACACAATGGACGCAAGGTTTATACTAGTTCGGGCCACCGTTGTGGTGTAATACCCTACTCTAGTTTGTGGTGTGGTGGATTGCCTCTGGGGCTGATGATGAACAGTACAAGGGAAGAACAGCCTCGCGAGGGATGTTCTTGAGGTGGTGTTGTCCCTTTGGAGGGGTCGATTCCAGATGCCTCTATACTATGGTGGCTAGTCCTATTTATAGGGCGAGGCCCTGGTCCTCCTCCCAAATATTGAGCGGGAAGGGCGCCAACAATTGGCCATTTTGAAGGGGAACATATAGTACACTTATCCTGACTAAAGTTGGTCTTCGACTGCCAAAGACTCTAATGATGACGCCATCTTGGGCTCCACTATGACCTCCATCCTGCCGCTCTGCTGGTCTTGGTCTTGTTGCACCAAAACGGTAGCCTTTGCCTGATGCCTTGGCATGTGCTTGCTCCCTTTGCACCAAAGGGGAAACAAGGACACTGCGCAGGTCGGCGCCCGCCTAGCGCCCGCCTGGCCTCGATCGTCATGGCTTGCGTCACGGGCACCTCGCGAGGTACCCCTGCCTTGATCTCTCCGCCTCCTCGCGAGCCTTCCTGACGAGGCCGCTCCTGAGGAAGCTTCCTGTCGTCCGCCCCGCGAGGCTTGGCCCCTCGCGAGGGTCTTGAGCTTGAGCTAATGAAGATGGGCCGCACTGGGCCATTGCTTGAGCCACGCCGCAGGCCGTAGGCAGGTAAGTCTGGGGACCCCCGTTCCCAGAACGCCGATAGGAGCCGCCAGGATAGGCGGCGTTGACATCATCCGCTTGAGCTGGAGGAAGGCAGCGTCCGCCTGGTCATTCCACTCGAAGCAACTGGTTTTCTTCATGAGCTGGTACAAAGGGAGTGCCTTTTCCCCCAGCCGACTGATGAAGCGGCTCAAGGATGCCAGGCACCCGGTGAACTTCTGCACGTCACGCAGCTTGGTGGGTTTCTCCATCCTCTCGATGGCCTTCATCTTCATAGGGTTGCACTCGGTGCCGTGTTTTGAGACAAGGAAGCCCAGGAGCTGGCCGGCTGACACAACGAAGACACACTTCTCCGGGTTGAGCTTGATGTTGAAGCGGCGCAGATTTTCAAACGTTTCCTTCAAGTCTTCCATCAGGGGGCCACACTTTTCCGTCTTCACCACAATGTCGTCCATGTAAACGTGGGCATTGCGTCTGAGTTGCTTCAACAAGCACTTCTACATACAGTGTTGGAAGGTGGCGCCAACATTCCTCAAGCCAAACGTCATGGTGATGTAGCAGAAGGCGACAAATGGCGTGATGAAGGCGGTCTTTGGTCGATCAGCCGGTTCCGGCTTGATCTGGTGGTAGCCGGAATAGGCATCAAGGAAAGACAACAGCTCGCATCCGGCTGTGGAGTCGATCACTTGGTCTATTCGTTGCATAACGAATGGACTTTGCGGCAGGCTTGTTGAGACTGGTGTAGTCAATGCACATACGCCACTTGTTGTTTTTCTTCAGCACAAGGACTGGGTTGACAAGCCATTCTGGGTGGAACACTTCCATAATGAATCCGGCTGCTAGCAGTCGGGGCGACTTCTTCTCCAACAATCCTTCTCTTTTCTTCTGACAGGCGGCCGAGGGGTTGCTTGACTGTCTTGGCATCTGAGCTTACATGAAGTTTGTGCTCGGCGAGATCCGTCGGGACACCTGACATGTCTTTGGGGGACCATGCAAAGATGTCTCGATTCCCACGGAGGAAAAAGACGAGCTCGCCTTCCTATTTGCTGTTGAGGCCAGTGCCTATGACAACAAACCTCTCCGAGTGGTCTGGTTCCAAGGGGATCCGCTTGGTCTCTTTGGCCGGCTGGAATGAGGCCCCTGCTTCAGCTTCCTTGGGATTAGTCGGCATGGCCGGCTTCTCGCTGGCCATGGCTACCATCTGATCAAGGAGCTGTCTTTCTTGAGCTATGACGAGGGACTTGGCCAGCCGGCTGCTGGAAGCCGCACAGTCTTGTGACTTCTTGTAATCTCCAACAACGGAGATGATGCCCTTGGTGCCTGGCATCTTGGCCTTCAGGTATGCATAGTGAGGGACCATCATAAACTTGGCCAGCGCAGGGCGGCCCACCAGCGCATGATAGGGGCTTTCCAAGTCAACCACCTCAAACCAGATTGGTCCGCAGTAGAAGTGATCTCTCTCATCGAAGAGGACGTCAATCTTTATCTTGCCAATTGGGGAGCAGGACAGGCCTGGAACTATGCCATGAAAAATAGTTCGGCTTGGCTGAAGTGTTGGGGAACACGGTAATTTCAAAAAGTTTCCTACGATCACGCAAGATCTATCTAGGTGATGTATAGCAACGAGAGGGGAGAGTGTGTCCACGTACCCTCATATACCAAAAGTGGAAGCATTTCAATAAGCGGTTGATGTAGTCAAACTTCTTCATGATCCAACCGATCAAGTACCAAACATACGGTACCTCCGCGTTCAGCACACGTTCAGCTCGATGACGTCCCTCATGCTCTTGATCCAGTTGAGGACGAGGGTGAGTTACGTCAGCAAGATGGCGTGGCGATGGTGATGATGATGTTACCGGCGCAGGGCTTCACCTAAGCACTACGATGGTATGATCGAGGTGTGTAACTGTGGAGGGGGGCACCGCACACGGTTAAGAGAAACTTGTGTGTCTTTGGGGTGCCCCCTGCCCACGTATATAAAGGAGGGAGGGAGAGAGGTCGGCCCTCCTAGGGGCGCGCCAGGTGTAGGGAGTCCTACTAGGACTCCCAAGTCCTAGTAGGATTCCCTTTCCTTTTCGGAGTAGGAAAGAAAGAAAGGAGGGAGAGGGAGAAGGAAAGGGGGGGCACCCCCACCCTTGTCCAATTCGGTTTGGGCAGGGGGGCGCGCGCCACCTCATGGCCCTTCTTCCCGCTCTCCACTAAAACCCAATAAGGCCCATTAACTTCCCCCGACGAATTCCCGTAACTCTCCGTTACTCCGAAAAATACACGAATCACTCGGAACCTTTCCAATGTCCGAATATAGCCTTCCAATATATGAATCTTTACGTCTTGACTATTTCGAGACTCCTCGTCATGCCTGTCATATCATCCGGGACTCCGAACAAACTTTGATCATCAAAATACATAACTCATAATACAAATCATCATCGGACGTTAAGCATGCGGACCCTACGGGTTCGAGAACTATGTAGACATGACCGAGACACATCTCTGGTCAATAACCAATAGCGGAACCTGGATGCTCATATTGGCTCCTACATATTCGATGAAGATCTTTATCGGTCAAACCGTATAACAACATATGGTGTTCCCTTTGTCATCGGTATGTTACTTGCACGAGATTCGATCATCAGTATCATCATACCTAGTTAAATCTCATTACCGGCAAGTCTCTTTACTCGTTCTGTAACGCTTCATCCTGCAACTAACTCATTAGTCACATTGCTTGCAAGGCTTATAGTGATGAGCATTACCGAGAGGGCCCAGAGATACCTCTCTGATACATGGAGTGACAAGTCCTAATCTCGATCTATGCCAACCCAACAAACACCTTCGGAGACACCTGTAGACCATCTTTATAATCACCCAGTTATGTTGTGACGTTTGATAGCACACAAGGTGTTCCTCCGGTATTCGGGAGTTAGCATAATCTCATAGTCTGAGGAACGTGTTTAAGTCATGAAGAAAGCAGTAGCCATGAAACTGTAATGATCATATTGCTAAGCTAACGGATGGGTCTTGTCCATCACATTATTCTCCTAATGATGTGAACCCATTCATCAAATGACAACACATGTCTATGGTTAGGAAACATAACCACCTTTGATTAACGAGCTAGTCAAGTAGAGGCATACTAGGGACACTATGTTTTGTCTATGTATTCACACATGTACTAAGTTTCCGGTTAATACAATTCTAGCATGAATAATAAACATTTATCATGATATAAGGAAATATAAATAACAACTTTATTATTGCCTCTAGGGCATATTTCCTTCAGTCTCCCACTTGCACTAGAGTCAATCTAGTTCACATCGCCATGTGATTTAACATCAATAGTTCACATCTGTATGTGATTAACACCCATAGTTCACATTGCCATGTGACCAACAACCAAAGGGTTTACTAGAGTCAATAATCTAGTTCACATTGCTATGTGATTAACACCCAAAGAGTACTAAGGTGTGATCATTTTCTGCTTATGAGAGAAGTTTAGTCAACGGGTCTGTCACATTCAGAGCCGTGTGTATTTTGCAAATATTCTATGTCTACAATGCTCTGGATAGAGCTACTCTAGCTAATTGCTCCCACTTTGAATATGTATCCAGATTGAGACTTAGATTCATCTGGATTGATGTAAAAGCTTGCATCGACATAACTCTTTACGACGAACTCTTTATCACCCCCATAACCGAGAAACATTTCCTTAGTCCTCACTAAGGATAAATTTGACCGCTGTCCAGTGATCTATTCTTAGATCACTATTGTATCCCCTTGCCAAACTCATGGCAAGGTACACAATAGGTCTGGTACACAACACATCATACTTTATAGAACCTATGACTGTGGCATAGGGAATGACTTTCATTCTCTTTCTATCTTCTGCCGTGGTCAGGCTTTGAGTCTTACTCAACTTTACACCTTGTAATACAGACAAGAACTCCTTCTTCGACTGACCCATTTTGAACTCTTTCAAAAACTTGTCAAGGTATTTACTCATTGAAAAATCTTATCAAGCGTCTTGATCTATCTCCATAGATCTTGATGCCCAATATGTAAGCAGCTTCACCGAGGTCTTTCATTGAAAAACTCTTATTCAACTATCCCTTTATGCTATCCAGAAATTCTACATCATTTCCGATCAACAATATGCCATTCACATATACTTATCAGAAAGGCTACAGAGCTCCCACTCACTTTCTTGTAAATACAGGCTTCTCCAAAAGTCTCTATAAAACCATATGCTTTGATCACACTATCAAAGCGTTTATTCCAACTCCGAGAGGCTTGCACCAGTCCATAAATGGATCGTTGGAGCTTGCACACTTTGTTAGCACCCTTTGGATCGACAAAACCTTCTGGTTGCATCATATACAACTCTTCTTCCAGAAATCCATTCAAGAATGCAGTTTTGACATCCATCTGCTAAGTTTCGTAATCATAAAATGCAGCAATTGCTAACATGATTCGGATAGACTTAAGCATCGCTATGGTGAGAAAGTCTCATCATAGTCAATTCCTTGAACTTGTCAAAAACCTTTTGCAACAAGTCGATCTTTGTAGATAGTAACACTACTATCAGCGTCCGTCTTCCTCTTGAAGATCCATTTATTCTTAATGGCTTGCCGATCATCGGGAAAGTCCACCAAAGTCCACACTTTGTCCTCATACATGGATCCCATCTCAGATTTCATGGCCTCAAGCCATTTCGCAGAATCCGGGCTCATCGTCGCTTCCTCATAGTTCGTAGGTTCATCATGGTCTAGTAACATGACTTCCAGAATAGGATTACTGTACCACTCTAGTGCGTATCATAATCTGGTTAACCTATGAGATTTGGTAGTAACTTGATCTAAAGTTTCATGATCATCATCATTAGCTTCCTCACTAATTGGTGTAGGAATCACTGGAACTGATTTCTGTGATGAACTACTTTCCAATTCGGGATAAGGTACAATTACCTCATCAAGTTCTACTTTCCTCCCACTCACTTCTTTCGAGAGAAAACTCCTTCTCTAGAAAGGATCCATTCTTAGCAACGAATATCTTGCCTTTGGATCTGTGATAGAAGGTGTACCCAAAAGTTTCTTTTGGGTATCCTATGAAGACGCACTTCTCCGATTTGGGTTCGAGCTTATCAGGTTGAAGCTTTTTCACATATGCATCGCAAACCCAAACTTTAAGAAACGACAACTTTGGTTTCTTGCCAAACCACAATTTATAAGGCGTCGTCTCAATGGATTTTGATGGTGCCCTGTTTAATGTGAATGCAGCTGTCTCTAATGCATAACCCCAGAATGATAGTGGTAAATCGGTAAGAGGCATCATAGATCGCACCATATCCAATAAAGTGCGGTTATGACGTTCGGGCACACCATTATGTTGTGGTGTTCCAGGTGGCGTGAGCTGTGAAACTATTCCACATTGTTTTAAATGAAGGCCAAACTCGTAACTCAAATAATCTCCTCCATGATCAGATCATAGAAACTTTATTTTCCTGTTACGATGATTCTCCACTTCACTCTGAAATTCTTTGAACTGTTCAAATGTTTCAGACTTGTGTTTCGTTAAGTAGATATACCCATATCTTCTCAAATCATCTATGAAAGTTAGATAATAACGATACCTGCCACGAGCATCAACACTCATTGGACCGCATACATCGGTATGTATTATTTCCAATAAGTCACTAGCTCGTTCCATTGTTCCGGAGAACAGAATTTTAGTCATCTTGCCCACACTGTTCAAAAAATCTTCTGATTCAGCGATTTATCGTTCGATTTATCACTACTCTTGGGGAGACCGATAAGACTATGCCTTATCTTCACTGTTTATCGTTTGGGCCGATTTCTCGCTATGACAAGCGATTTATCGGGAATCTATCGATAAATCGAGCCTATTCATAGCACTATGTTTGCAAAAACTATGTTTATTTGCCTTTTGTGGACCTTGATACATAATATGTATTGTTGTCCCATTTTGTTTGTCATTATACGAGGATTCAAAGGCTAGGAATCAAGATAACACTTTTGTCCAGTATTGTTTTGATGTTGAATATAGCATACTTTAGTCTTGGGAACCTGGGATTTGCAAAAAATGGTCGATTAATAGTCGACCGATAAAATCGATTAACCGTCCGATTTTCGATTAATCTCTAACCCCAGCAGAATGAGACAATAAGATAAGCGATATCCTCAATATTGCTTGCCCATAAGACACGGCTCGCAAGCATCAAATGATTCATAATCAAGTGATTCCAAAAGTCCATCTTTATGGAGTTTCTTTATGCGCTTTACACCGACATGACCCAAACGGCAGTGCCACAAATAAGTTGCACTATCATTACCAACTTTGCATCTTTTGGCAGCAATACTATGAATATGTGTATTACCACGACCGAGATTCAATAAACCATCAACATTGGGTGTATGACCATCTAAGGTTTTATTCATGTAAACAGAATAACAATTATTCTCTGTCTTAAATGAATAACCGTATTGCAATTAACATGATCTAATCATATTCATGCTCAACGCAAACACCAAATAACATTTATTTAGGTTCAACACTAATACCAAAAGTATAGGGAGTGCTCCATGATGATCATATCAATCTTGGAACCACTTCCAACACACATCGTCACTTCATCCTCAACTAGTCTCTATTTATTCTGCAACTCCGGTTTCGAGTTACTAATCTTAGCAACTGAACAAGTATCAAATACCCAAGGATTACTACGAGCACTAGTAAGGTACACATCAATAATATGTATATCAAATATAACTTTGTTCACTTTGCCATCCTTCTTATCCACCAAATATCTGGGGCAGTTCCACTTCCAGTTACCATTTCCTTTGCAGTAGAAGCACTCAGTTTCAAGCTTAGGTCCAGCTCTGGGCTTCTTCATGGGAGTGACACTTGCTTGTCATTCTTCTTGAAGTTCCCTTTATTTCTCTTTGCCCTTTTCTTGAAACTAGTGGTCTTGTTTAATCATCAACACTTGATGCTCTTTCTTGATTTCTACCTTCGTCGATTTGAGCATCACGAAGAGCTCAGGAATCATTTTTGTCATCCCTTGCATACTATAGTTCATCACGAAGTTCCAGTAACTTGGTGATGGTGACTAGAGAACTCTGTCAATCACTATCTTATCTGGAAGATTAACTCCCACTTGATTCAAGTGATTGTAGTACCTAGACATTCTGAGCACATGCTCACTAGTTGAGCAATTCTCCTCCATCTTTTAGGCAAAGTACTTATCAGAGGTCTCATACCTCTTGACATGGGCATGAGTCTGAAATACCAATTTCAGCTCCTCGAACATGTCATATGCTCTGTGACGTTTCAAAAATGTTTTTGACGTCTCGGTTCTAAGCCGTAAAGCATGGTGCACTAAACTATCAAGTAGTCATCATATTGAGCTAGCCAAATGTTCATAATGTCTGCATTTGCTCCTATAGTAGGTCTGTCACCTAGCGGTGCATCAAGGACATAATTCTTCTGTGCAGCAATGAGGATACACCTCAGATCACGGACCCAGTCCGCATCATTGCTACTATCATCTTTCCACTTAGTTTTCTCTAGGAACATATAAAAAACATAGGGAAGCTATAACATGAGCTATTGATCTACAACATAATTTGCAAAATACTATCAGGACTAAGTTCATGATAAATTAAAGTTCAATTAATCATATTACTTAAGAACTCCCACTTAGATAGACATCCCTCTAGTCATCTAAATGATCACGTGATCCAAATCAACTAAACCATGTCTGATCATCACGTGAGATGGAGTAGTTTTCAATGGTGGACATCACTATGTTGATCATATCTACCATATGATTCATGCTCGACCTTTCGGTCTCCAGTGTTCTGAGGCCATATCTGCATATGCTAGGCTCGTCGAGTTTAACCCAAGTATTCTGCGTGTGCAAAACTGGCTTGCACCCGTTGTATGTGATGCAGAGCTTATCACACCCGATCATCACGTGGTGTCTCGGCACGAAGAACTGTCGGTGCATACTCAGGGAGAACACTTATACCTTGAAATTTTTAGTAAGGGATCATCTTATAATACTACCGCCAAATCAACAGCAAAATAAGAATATAAAAGATAAACATCACATGCAATCAAAATATGTGACATGATATGGCCATCATCATCTTGTGCCTTTGATCTCCATCTCCAGAGTACCATCATGATATCCATCGTCACCAGCATGACACCATGATCTCCATCATCTTGATCTTTATCAACATGTCATCACATGGTCGTCTCGCCAACTATTGTTTTTGCAACTATTGCTATCGCATAGCGATAAAGTAAAGCAATTATATGGTGCTTGCATCTTATGCAATAAAGAGACAACCATAAGGCTCCTGTCAGTTGTCGATAACTTCAACAAAACATGATCATCTCATACAACACATCATGTCTTGACCATATCACATCACAACATGCCCTGCAAAAACAAGTTAGAGATCCTCTACTTTGTTGTTGCAAGTTTTGCGTGGCTGCTACAGGCTTCTACAAGAACCGTTCTTACCTACGCATTAAAACCACAACGATTTTTCGTCAAGTGTGTTGTTTTAACCTTCAGCAAGGACCGGCCGTAGTCAAACTCGATTTAACTAAAGTTGGAGAAACAGGCAGCCGCCAGCCACCTGTGTGCAAAAGCACGTCGATAGAACCAGTCTCATGAACGCGGTCATGTAATGTCGGTCCGTACCGCTTCATCCAACAATACCGCAGAATCAAAGTAAGACGTTGGTGGTAAGCAATATGACTATTGTCACCCATGACTCTTTGTGTTCTACTCGTGCATAAAACATCTACGCATAGACTTGGCTCTGATACCACTGTTGGGGAACGCGGTAATTTCAAAAAAAATCCTACGGGCATGCAAGATCTATCTAGGTGATGTATAGCAATGAGAGGGGAGAGTGCATCCACGTAACCTCGTAGACCAAAAGTGGAAGCGTTTCAATAACGCGGTTGATGTAGTCGAACTTCTTCACAATCCAACCGATCATGTACCGAACGTATGGTACCTCTGTGTACAGCACACGTTCAGCTCGATGACGTCCCTCATGCTCTTGATCTAGTTGAGGACGAGGGTGAGTTCTGTCATCATGATGGCATGGCGACGGTGATGATGATGTTACCGGCGCAGGGCTTCGCCTAAGCACTGTGATGGTATGATCGAGGTGCGTAACTAGGAGGGGGCATCGCACCGGTTAAGAGAAACTTGTGTGTCTTTGGGGTGCCCCCTGCCCACGTATATAAAGGAGGGAGGGAGAGAGACCGGCCCTCCTAGGGGCGCGCCAGGTGTAGGGAGTCCTACTAGGACTCCCAAGTCCTAGTAAGATTCCCCTTCCTTTTCAGAGTAGGAAAGAAGGAAAGGAGGGAGAGGGAGAAGGAAAGGGGGGCCGCGCCCCCACCCCTTGTCCAATTAGGTTTGGGTAGGGGGGAGGCGCGCGCCACCTCGAGGCCCTTCTTCCCTCTCTCCACTAAAACCCAATAAGGCCCATTAACTTCCCCCGGCGAATTCCCGTAACTCTCTGGTACTCCGAAAAATACCCGAATCACTCGGAACCTTTCCGATGTCCGAATATAGCCTTCCAATGTATGAATCTTTATGTCTCAACCATTTTGAGACTCCTCGTCACGTTCGTGATATCATCCGGGACTCCGAACAAACTTCGATCATCAAAACACATAACTCATAATACAAATCGTTATCGAACGTTAAGCGTGCGGACCCTACGGGTTCGAGAACTATGTAGACATGACTGAGACACATCTCCGGTCAATAACCAATAGCGGAACTTGGATGCTCATATTGGTTCCTACATATTCTATGAAGATCTTTATCCGTCAAACCGCATAACAACATATGTTGTTCCCTTTTTCATCGGTATGTTACTTACCCGAGATTCGATCGTCGGTATCATCATACCTAGTTCAATCTCATTATCGGCAAGTCTCTTTACTCGTTCCGTAATGCTTCATCCTGCAACTAACTCATTAGTCACATTGCTTGCAAGGCTTATAGTGATGAGCATTACCGAGAGGGTCCAGAGATACCTCTTCGATACACGAAGTGACAAATCCTAATCTCGATCTATGCCAACCCAACAAACACGTTCGGAGACACCTGTAGAGCATCTTTATAATCACCCAGTTACATTGTGACGTTTGATAGCACACAAGGTGTTCCTCCGGCATTTGGGAGTTGCATAATCTCATAGTCTGAGGAACGTGTATAAGTCATGAAGAAAGCAGTAGCAATGAAACTGTAACGATCATAATGCTAAGCTAATAGATGGGTCTTGTCCATCACATTATTCTCCTAATGATGTGATCCCGTTCATCAAATGACAACACATGTCTATGGTTAGGAAACATAACTATCTTTGATTAACGAGCTAGTCAAGTAGAGGCATACTAGGGACACTATGTTTTGTCTATGTATTCACACATGTACTAAGTTTCCGGTTAATACAATTCTAGCATGAATAATAAACATTTATCATGATATAAGAAAATATAAATAACAACTTTATTATTGCCTCTAGGGCATATTTCCTTCATGAAGTTGCTTGGCCTTGATGCCCAGTCGGTCCATGGTCTCGCAGTACAGGATATTGATGTTGTTGCCGCCGTCTATCAGCACTCGGCCGAAACGGCAGTTCCGCCTCTCTGTTGCAAAGGTTGCCTCGAGCACCAGGGCGTATGAACCCGGGTTGGGCATCGCAGCCGGGTGGTCAGCTTGGCTCCAAGTGATGGGCTTCTCGGACCAGTGCATGCAGGTGGTAGCTTCTGTACTGACAGCATTGACTTCTCTATGCGGATGCCGCCTGCTGTGCCTGTTGCCGGCTTGGCTTGTGAATACGACTTAAGTGGCATGCTCTTCGGGGAACTCATCTTGAATGGCGTCGACTAGTCGGGCTACCGGCTGCTGAATGGCTGGAGCTGGAGGGCCGGCTGGGAGGGGAGGCGGGAGGGCCTCGCCCTTGGCGATCCGAGCTAGCCAGTTGCACTTGCGAGTGGTGTGGTTGGACGGCTTCGCGCCGCTGTGGAACTTACATGGGGCGTCAAGGGCTTGTTGAAAGGAAAGAGCAGGCAGCCATGCTCCCTTGCCAGTTTTCTGCCGCTTGATGTTGGGCTGACCAGTCGGCTACTGATCTTCGACTGCTGCTACCTGCTGGCTGCTGGAAGCCGGCTGCTGGGCCTTGCACTTGTTGTCGTTCTGCTAGCGCCGGTTTGTGTCACCAGCCGGCATCTGGAAAGCCGGAGGGAGCACCTTCCCGGCCGCGTCCACTCGGAGCTCCGACTTCATGGAGGAGTCGGTCGTGGGGTACTTGTCCTCTATGATAAGTAGCTCGTCAAGGGTTGGTGGCTCGTCGCAGAGGAGCTTGTGCTTGAGCAAGGTGCCCTCTCGGCACCCGGTCGTGAAGTACTCTATGGCCCGCACCTCGTGCACCCCTTCGCAGGAGTTCACAGCTCACCCCACCGTGTTAAGTAATCGCGGGTGGACTCAGTTTGGCCTTGGACGCACATGGAGAGCTGGCGAGGCTTGGGTGGCCGCTTGTACTGCTCGTGAAGTTGCAGATGAACACTTCAGTGAAATTCAGCCAGCTATTAACGCTGTAGGGTTTGAGGTTGTTCAGCCATGTCCGGGTCGTGCCCTGGAGCATGAGCGGAACATGCTTCACGGCAACGTGCCTATTGCCGCTTGCTATGTTGACTGCGGTGGAGTAGTCCACCGGCCAATCTTCCGGCTTCACGGAGCCGTTGTACTTGGGCGTATCTCGCGGGAGCGAGAACCCTTTGGGAAAGGGCTCATCGCGAATGCGGGGGGCGAAGCAAGGCGGGCTGACTGCATCTTCTTATTCTATCGCCAGGTATCGAGCGAGCCGGTCGATTCGGTGGCGAGCATCATTCTTCCTGATTCCTTCGCGGTAACCTAGCCGGTCTCTAAGAGTCGGGTGCCCAACAGGCGGCGGTGAAGTGTGCCTCTCCCTGCGTGGGGGAGGCGGGCAGTCGTTGCACCGTTCCACTGCTCTTGGGCGGCCATCATGGTTGCGCTCGATCGTGAGGTGCGCGCACTAACTGCGGCTAGCAGCCGGCTCCGGGTCCCCTCGGCCGCCTGTCGGGGACCGAGAGGTCGTGTCGTGCTCTCGGCGAGGGAGGCGAGTCTCATCTGGCACGCCAGGCTCCGCTGCACGGCGGGCAGTTTCCTGCTGGAAGGTGGCCGCGTCAAGGAGCCGCTGAAGGCGCTCCTTCATGTGGCGCCTCTCGTCGCCCTCTAGGTTGTCCAACTCTTCTGCTGCCGCCTGGGTGGCCCGCGGGTTCTCGATGGGTGTGGCGTAGACAGGGTGGTCGGCCCCGAAGATGCTGGTGATGGTGGTGCCGCGTTGTTGGACTGCGCCCGGCCGGCTGGGCTCTCCAGCAGCCGGAGTACCGCCTATGGCACGGTCGACCTCGCGCTGGTAGGCGTCAGCGAGGCGCTTCACAGCGGCCAACTGCTTGGCGCCATCGATGAGAGAGAGGCGGTGTGCCTCCAGGGTTGCACTGTTCGCGCCGTCCTCGACCAGAGTGGCGAGGGCTCGCAGGGTCTAACGGATCGGATCCTGGTCTGCTCCGGCCGAGGCTTCGTCTTGACTGATGGCCAGCACCTCTGTGACGGTGCTGGTGCTGGTGATGTTCTCCGCGTGAGGGAGCGGGTCATCGATGATCTCTACATGGTCGTGGTAGGCATCAACATCTGCCGCGTCGGAGTCGATGGACATCTCGATGGGCGGATCGGTGGAGCCAACGGACTCCAGGTCAGAGGCGGGCTCGTCGACAATGTGGAGCTTGCCGAGGAGGTCGACGAGGTAGCTCTCAGAGCTAGCCAAACCCATGTCAGGGGGAGGCTCTTCGGTGAGGTGGACGCCACAGAGGAGATCGGCGAGGAAGCTCACGGTGCAGGCGGCCTCCATGCCGCGCAGATCATCGGCGCAAGCGCCATCGGGCGAGCCGGGCTAGCTGCGCTCATAGGGAAGGAAACGGGTTGCCTTGCCCCACGGTGGGCGCCAAATGCCGTGGTATTTCCTCGACATATGCCAAGAGGTGGTTAATCATGTAGGGGGTCAATAGAACGTTGTCGGGCTGTAGAAGCGGGAGTAGGCAAGACTTCAAACGACGTCGGGTCTTACCCAGGTCTGGGGCTCTCCGTGGAGATAACACCCCTAATCCTGCTCTGCGGGGTCTCCGCATCACTATGATCAATAGCAAATGCAAGGTGGCTCCCTGAGCTGTTCGGGCTAGAGGAGGAAGAAGGCTGCTAGCTCTACTTCTCCTTAGCTATGTGGGTGTGTGATGATCTAATGTGTTGAACCCTTTGCATGGGTGACCCCGGGGGGTTTATATAGGCCTACCCCCAGGGGTACAATGGTAATCCGGCTGGTCATAGGACCCGGCCGTTAGTGTCTCGGGGCTCCGGCTTCTCCGCCGACAGCTGGGGCCCGCCGCCTGGTGGGTCTCGCCGGCTGCCATGAACTCGGCCCACAAGTAGGGCCCGCCGCCTGCGGGCCAGGGGGCCAGGCTGCACTGTAGCCTTGCCCCTGATGACGATGGCTTGGTCGGGGGGCGCATGGCTACAGTACCGCCGCCTGGCTGGCGATCACTATAGCCACACCCCGTGACCTCTGGTTAACTGTGCACAGACTCCAAGGGGAGGGGCGGCCGCCTGCCAGGAGTCGGCCTCGCCTTGAAGCCGCCTGCTCAGGCCCTGCCGTCTTATTGCAATACGCGGGCTGGTGGGGCCCGTCGCCTGTGGGCCACACCGATCGCCCGTCATGGGGGCATGGCCCTGCCTGACGTAGGCATCGTCATGGGCCACATGGCTACAGTGTCGTGCCAGGCGAGGGGTGTCCGCCTGGTACGTCTGCACTGTGGCCGCGTTCCGTCCGGGATTGGGGGGGTGGCAGGTGGCGCTGTAGCCGCGCCCTGTCTTGTCGTAGCAGGTGGGTGCGGACTTTGAGGTGGCGATGGGCCGCCTGCCAGGAGTCGGCCCCAGCCCTCGCCGTCTTCTAAGGCGCGCCGCCTTCTAGGAAGCGTCCTGTTGGCTCCAGCCAGCCATGGAGGCCGGTCTTGCGACCAGTCGGACTGAGGGGCTAGGCTAGCCCTGATGTCTTAAAATCTGCTAAGGTGTGGATGAGGCTACCCGGAGTCTATCCCCCCATCAGGAACAAAACCCTGCAATCAAATAGATTCTCCGAAGAGCGTCATATTCTAAGAGCCCAAGTTATGCTGGAGGCAGACCGTAAATTCGTTGACAATGTCTATGTTGGTCCAAATCCAGCTCGGCCTGCTTGTTTGTCTCATGCAAAACCGTGCATGAGACTTTTATCTCGCGGAGCTTGCTTTGGGACTGTGGATACACGAACACAGCTAGCACCTTAATTCAAAGAAGAGTTTGAACCAATGCTTTATTTTTGTCTTAGTGAATCCCAATTCAGCACTAAAAGTAATTTAAAATAATTAAAGTAAAGGGTGTATTTTACCCTGAAACGGATATCTTTATATCTTTTTTCTTTTTTATTTCTAACTCATAGATTCAGGGAAAAAAGAAACTAAATTTATTGCTATTATAGGTCACTATTCGCACTATTGTGGCCGAGAAGTTTTTTTTATAAATAAAGTCAACAGTGGGTTTTTCTTTTTGTGATTTTTTTACTAGTACAATGGAAGGTCAAGTTTATTTCAAAAATATTTTCAGATATTTTTGCCTTTTCCTTTAATTAATTTTTTTATAGGGTGTATATATACCCATGAACCAAACGTTAAGAGCTCTTAATTTATCACTTAGCAATAGAGTAGAGCATAGAGGAGAAACGGGAAAACTACAATCTGCAACTACTTAGAGCATCTCTAGCGGACCCGTATAAATCCGTGACCCGCAAAATAACCATCAAAATATGGGCCGGCGCGGAAAATGCTGTCCGACCAGACTCCGCAAACGCGTCCGACCCGCAAACTTTTTTTGAGGGGCGCGGCAAAATCCCATCCTCAACCCGCGAAAACATAGGTTTCCGCCTCGCCCCTACGGTGCCCCGTATCCCAGGAAAGCGGTTGTCGGGAGGGATATTTCAGCCCGCGCCCTTTCCCCACCCCCTTCCGCCGCCGCCCGCCATTGGTTCCGCCCTTCCGCTGCCGCCGATTCCGGCCAAATCTGCAGGCGGAATCGCGCCGCGAGGGTGCCCCTACCCTCTTCCACCGAGCCGTTGCACCGGCTCCCAGGATCCGCCGATCTGAGCCACCCCTAGTCGTCGTCGCCGCCCGGGATACACCGCCCCTGAGCCGCCCCTAGTCGCCCTCGCTGCCTCCGGATCCACCACCAGAGAGCCACCGCCCCCGAGCAGCCGGTGAGTTTGTACTTGTGCTTGTGCCAAGCGGTATGCATAGTTGGTTAACGCGACGTGCGTGTTTGTGATGTTGAGACTGTGTGAGAAGTTTTTGCTCGATGATTCATCCGATTCAGACGAATCGGATGTTGAGACGCTGCTTATCAAATACCACCAGCAGATGTTGGTGATGGCCCTTGCCGTCAAGGAGCACGAAGAAAGAACTGAAATAGGCGGCGAGGATCGACCATCGAACGTCTTTGCATTCCTTGAAATTGCCATCTCGAGAACGAGATGTTGATGCAGGACTACTCCACGAAGAATCCAACATATCCACCGCACCTCTTCCGGAGAAGGTACCGAATGCGCCGATCCCTCTGTGTGAAAATTGTTCAAGCTTGCAAGGCCAATTGTCGGTATTTTACTCAAAGAAGAAATGTTGCGGGCTTGAAGGGATTTAGTGCATATAAAAAATCTCGGCAGCTATCCGGGTAATTGCATACAACATTCCGACGGACTATGCCGATGAGTACCTTCGCATTGGCGAAGATACTACAATTGAGTCAGTGTGTAGGTTTGCCAAAGTGATCATCCATGTCTTTGATCCTGAATATCTCCGGGCACCCAACGAGGAAGACACAAAAAAATTGATGGCATGTAATTGTATAAGAGGTTGGCCTGGCATGCTAGGAAGCATAGATTGTATGCATTGGACTTGAAAAAATTGCCCAAAGGCATGACAGGGAATGTACTGTGGTAAGTCTCATGATGCAACAATTGTGCTGGAGGCCGTAGCATTCAAGGATTTGTGGATTTGGCATTGCTTTTGTGGTATGTCGGGTACTCTCAATGATATCAATGTGTTGCAATAGGCTCATTTGTTTGCTAGGCTTGCTAGTGGTGATGCTCCTGCTTGCAACTACTCTATCAATGGGCATGAATACACAAAGGGGTACTATCTTGCAGATGGTATATACCCTCCTTGGTGCACATTTGTCAAGAGCATCAGAGACCCCCAAACTAGGAAACAATGTGAATTTGCAAGGGTACAAGAGGCAGCCCGAAAAGATATTGAAAGAGCATTCAGAGTTTTGCAATCTAGGTTTGCTATTGTTCGTGGTCCTGCTTGTTTTTGTGACAAGCGACCCTTGAAAAACATCATAACATGTTGTGTTATTCTTCACGATATGATTATCGAAGATGAGAGAGGCATGAACTTGGAGTTCTTCTACGATAATGTGGGCAGCCGTGTCAAACCAGCTAGAGACCCTAACCGCATTAGAGCTTTTCTTCAGACCTACAAAGAGATTGAAAATGCAAACACTCACTTTCAGCTTCAGGAGGATCTCATTGAGCACCATTGGCAAAGGGCTGGGCAGTAACACATTCCATTTTTTTCATTTAATTCATGTGTGATTTGTATTTAGGACAAGTTTTGTATTTAATTATTTAGTTTGCTTCGGTGATTTGAATAATTATTATAATTTGGATGATTATTGTATTGTAATATTGAAATTTTTCTTATGTTACAAATTAATAATTCTAAATATGTGCATATGTGTCAAATTCAGATAAACCCGCATCTGATATGCGGGCCGCCACGGGCGCCGACAGAGCAGACACCGCATAGCGGAACTGTAAAACGGAATATTCGTCCGCGAATATTCCGTTTTACAGTTCCGCTATACGGGTCTGCTCGACCGGTGCCAGCGACAGTCTGCAAAATCGTTTTTCCGTGAATTGTAAACGAGTTTTACGGGCCGGCGATATACGGGTCTGCTAGAGATGCCCTTACCCTTGTACCTCTTGTTGCATGTAGAGCTCGTAATTTCCCTTTACCGTATGTTGCATGCAATTCTTTTAGTTCTTTTTGCAAATGTGAGAAACTATCTTGTGCACATACAAAAATCATCCATGTATATGACCATTTCTCACTTTTTAAACTCCGAAATGCTACATGCAACACTACGGTAGGAACTGGATCCTCTAACATGAAGGAGGAAAGTCACATAAGCTACAATTATCTAACTTCTCTCCTTTATTTCCATATGTTTAAGGCTAAAATGACTTGAATTAATTTGCAAATTACAAATCTACTTTATACATTTACAAAATTACATACAAACAAAATTATGGTGCAATAAAATTAATTTTAAATTTATTTATATCAACAGTAACTGTGTATAATACCTATTTAAGTAGATAATACAGTGTTCGCTACAGTATCCATGACTTTTTTTTTCTGTTTTACACTAGCTTACACTGTAGCTTAGGTGACTTTTCTCTTTCATATTAGAGGATCCACTTCCACTACGTAGTGTTAGCTGGATGGCGCGCCGCCCATACTCTCTCCGCGGCCTTAAGATTTTGTCCCTTGAAACGCGCAAGAACAACCCGCCCAGCCGCGCTTTCGGACCAAAACCTCCGGGACCATGGTGCCCACCCTGGTCACTGGTCAGCCTACGCATGCAGATGCCCGCACAACAACACAAGCGGTAGTGTACCATCGCGAGCGGTAGCTACCAATGCTAGCTACATCTTCGATCAAAAGGACGTACTGTCCAGCCACCATCGATTTGCTGCTGACAGATAAATGCGGACTCTTTTCCCAGACCTGGTGGACATTGCCACTGGATATCAGCAAAACCAGCCTGGCGTCTGCTGGGATTATTTCGTTTAGGAGTGTATAAATTGATAATCCTATGGGATACGCTTACCGTCAACCGACAGATCGCAGCGTCCGCGTCGGCCAACTTCCCTGGATACCACGTGTCAAGTAAGGGCCTATATACCATCCTTCACTCAACAGGGGTTATGCTTCTGAAACATATGCGGTGTTACAATGGTCTACGACGGGTTTAGCTTTTACAACAAAAAATATCTCTTGAGAAAATTTTCTACAATAGGACCTCAGTTGAAAAAAAAAAGAGCAACAAAATCTCAATTGCAAAAATGTTTGCAACAAAATAGTTGTTGCAAAAATATTCTACAACAGTACATGTGTTGCGGAAATAATTCTGCCATAAGATCTGTGTTGAAATAGTGGAGGCGCGCTCGGCCGGTCGATGCGGCAGATCTGACGGCTCGCGGCCCGACTGATCTTTTAAAAAGATCAGCCTGCGGACGCGTAGCACGCCCCTAATCTTATTCGCCAATCTTTTTTAGCTCATTTAACTATAAAATTTTAAAATCATATTACTTTTGAAAATTTTAGTTCATATGAATGATAAGGAGAATTGGATGGTACCCTAAAACTCTTTGTGTCCCTAATTTTGATTAGTACAGTTAATTTGATTTATGGAGGATGAAAATTGGACATAATTCGGTTTTCAAATATGGCAATCGAAAATTTGACAAATTTGATTTGGTGTTCTGTTTTCTTAGATTTTATACCCTCTTCTAACTGCAGTGCAATCACGCCGAATGGTAACAACACATGCCGCGCTAGCAATGGCACCACCCAAGCAATGGCAGCATCTAAACCAGCGGGCCCATCGAGGGACCCTCCCCCAGCGGGACGAGGCTTACCTGCTCCGCGCGCTTGCTCCCATCCATGCTCCCGCCTCTATCGAACGGCCCCTCGTCTTTTTGTCACCATCTCTTTTCTTTCGATAGAAAAAAAAATATCTTCGTACTTTTCCCCTAGACGATGAGGGCTGGTCCTTTGTCCTCTCTGGCGACGTCGCATCGTGGATACGCACATGTAGAGAGGTGGGCTCCCGTCGAGCTTGTGTGTGCTTCCAGCCCCGGCGTGATCCGAGAGCACGCCGACGACGAATGTGCATGGATTCAAGTGCTCTGTCAGTGGCACGTACCCGCACGTCTACTTGGCCACGCCTGCCGATGGGAAGGGAAAAAGTCCATTTTAAACCTTAAACTTGTAGAGGTCCGGCGGAATGAACCCCCAAGTCAAAATCCCGGTCGATTGAACCCTGAACTCTGCAATCCCGGTCTAAATCGGACCTTCAGATCATTTCCCAAACAGGGATTGCTGACGTGGACCGGGATTGCGGAGGAAACGCTCGCAGCGCCCGTGGATGGGCCGGCCCAGTTCACGACAGCGCGTGCTGCGCCTTGTTGCTTCGATTTTTCGTTCGTTATTTGTTTTTTCTTTTTGATTTTTCTCTAGTGGTTCTGCTTTCTTTTCCTTTTTATTTTTTTATTTATATTTATATTCTTTTCTTTTTCCTTTTTTATGATTTCTTTTTTCTATTTCCATCGGATCATTTTCCTATTTATATTACAAAAAAATTCATCATGCATTATAAAATGTTCATTGTATATTAGAAATTGCTCAATGAATACAAATTGTTCGCTATGTTTTTGAATTTTGTTCAGTGGTATATTACCCAAATATTTAATGTGTATTTAAAAATGGTCATCATATATTTAAAAATGTTCATTGTGTATAATTTAAAATATTCATTGTATATTAAGAAAATTTTCAATGGATATTACAAAATCTTCAGTCCAGAATATTTGCAAATGTTCAAAAGCAGTTCGATACATACTGTTTTTCAAAATGCCCTGGTGGTTTGTTTTTCAAAATAGATTATTTTTTCAAAACAAATGAACTTTTCTGTAATTCATGAGCTTTTTCCAAAATGTTCTAAAAAAATTTTAAAAATCGCTACAGTATTACGCGACTACATCTGTACTTATAAAGTTCTCCTTGCAACTGATTATTAGCGCACAGTAGGTGAGGTGGTTATATTTGGCGCGAGTACCAGGAACCGGCCCAGCGAAAGTTACGAGGTCCCAGTGTGTGCACGATCCTCCGAACTTTTTTTGAAGTGTATTTTCGCGCGAGTACCAGGAACCGGCCCAACGAAAGTTATTTCAGAAAAGAAAAACGGTTCAGTGAAAGTTACGAGCTCCCGAGGGTGTGCGCCTTTTGGAATTACTAGTACAAATGCCCGTAAGTTGCACCGGGCGAAATATTAAATATAACTTTATCTAAATTTTGGAAACGTCGGGAATAAAGTTACACAGAGTATTTCCTTTTTGGATGTATTTAAAAAATTCAAGAATAATTTTTAAATTGGAATTCTTTTTATGGTGATGACCATTTTTTTGGAATATTATATATATATATATTCTAATTTATAGCAAAAGTGCCATGCAAAATAAATAAATATATGCTTAAACGGTTGAAAGTTATACCACTCAAACAACTACAACTATAACAGAACAACATTGTTCGAACAATTTTTGAACAATTCATATTTTTAGTTTGTAACTCCCATAGCTTTCTCAAAGAATATAATAATAAGTAAAACATGAATATGCTCTTACTTGAAGTTCCAAGTTGCATGGTCTCGGTACTGTTGGTGAACGGACTCATGGAAAGTTGAAACAAATTCTGTTGTTGAAATAGAAGTGCAGTAGTGATCCAAAATATTTCCGGATCATGAATTTTATATTTGAAAAGCCCATCACCCCTCCTTATAATCTTTCGGGAACATGTAGTTTAGGTCTGCACTGGATTTTTGTAGTAGAGATACCAATTACGATGTTTTTTTATAATATATTTTTTATAAGTTTTAACATCCACATACTGCAAGATGACCATCATGATTATGAAATTTTAATATATTCATTAGAGACTCTCTACCATATCTCTAAAAATAAACATACCATATGTAGCGCGCAGTCATTGTTGTCTAAAAGTCTATTTTGAGATGGTGTTACTGTCATCTTCTCTTTGGTAGGACGTACAGACAAAAAGGCCACAGACGAAAAGGCCACAATTACCCCGAACCAACCTCCCAAGATGCGCTCTCGCGAGCTCAACCGCGACTCCCTCCAGCGACCTCCTCAAACAAACCACATGAATAACTGTCTTTTTGAATTGCCTTTTGTAATTGTTCCGTGATCTTCCATTCGGTGAGATCAATGTCTTTCCAATTGTCTTTTACCAAGTTTTGACTCTTAAGAAGGTCCAAATGAAATTGTACTCCTCGTAGCTAAAAATAAAACAGTGGTTAGAAATGACACAGATTAGCGAAGTATATTAAAAATGGTGTTGTAACTAACCGTATGAGCGAGATCATCACGGTCAGAGTTCCAGCACAATGAGTCCAGTACTTGAACCTCATGTTTTTTTGTATTCACGACAGCTAGATACCAATGTGTGTTGTTGGCATTTATTGGAAGTTTAATCTATAATAAAGATAATTAGGAAAATAATTAATGAAAATGTATGAAACCTAGAACATGTAAATTGTGAATATGGATATTACCATGTCATGTTGCATATATTCAATGACGGTCTCTGTCATGAAGGCACTATCTTTTTGTATTCCAAGTTTGCCATCTCGTTTAAATAGTGAGGTAACAAATGGACTCTCAAAATATACTTTAATTTATTATCATTCTGGACATGTATTTGGTCCTTCATACAACATATATATGCATTGATCACCTATAATTTTGAAAGTTAAAAATACATTATTACTAATAGATATAAGTGATTAGAATCTTTTTCCTGTTTGAGTAAGGGTACTTACATCATCATTTACCCACTCCTTTTCATTTAGCAGGCACATCAATTGATTTTGCAAGACACAACTTCCATCTATCTGAACGAGCAACTGTTTTCTCAAAGATGATTCTATTGCTATATGAGCACATAGATCATGATCGGTCAATGTATAGTCTGCATAAAATAAAATATTTTTAGAATATATAAAATACGAAAGTATACATAATAAATAAATAAATACCTTGTGGGAGATAATCATATGTCTCATCAACTTTGATCCCTTTATTTGGATCTGGTCCCTTGACATCATGTAATATTAAAACAGGAGTTAATGTCGAGCTAGACGGTGATGGAGGTGATTGCAATGGTTCATGATCTATCTGATTATCTGATTCAGGCACAATCGATTCAAAACATTCAGAAACTTGATTAGATGCTGACATAGTTGGTGACATTGGTGATGTCTCCAAAACACCTGATTCAGAAATTTTTGCTTTTTTTGAAGGTCGGTTATCGAAATCCTCTCGAATGTTCATTTCAGTGATGTCATTTGTTTTCTGCAGTTACAACATAAAAAAACTGCTTTAGAAAACCCACCTAGGGTATATACAAAGGTATATGCAGTTGTTGATTGCTGAACTAAATTGACTTGCTCTATTTAACAACAACAAATGTTCACAGCAGCAACATATATCAAAATATGCAATTTGAATGGGGAAACTTACAATGTGCATGTTGCTATCATCAAGTGTTACTGGTGGCATGTTCGAGAGCCGAATCTCCTTGGCCTCCACCTGAGTTCTATCAGTCTTTGGGATCTGCAAGTGCACAAACATAAGTTAATAAACTTTTAATACATGCACTCTCAAGGATTGAATCATGCATTTGAATGGCAGAGATGTTCTATTCAACAAGGCTTCAGGAGAGTTTGATTTTTCAAAAAAAAAACATTGTAAAGATGATATTTTAGGTGCCTACTGTATCTACCGTCTTTAACATAAGGAAGGGGAAGATCACAAAGACTGGTTTGTGGCGAGTTTGGCACTTTGATCAGCCTAGGGTGGTCTGCTCATGGTGGTTCTCGATCTCGAGTAGAATCATTTACTCTAGCTTCAGCAGATATTTACTTTACCTTGAGCAATCATTATCCAAAGACGCATCTTATATTTTCAAAGAGGACTGAATAAACAGGACTCAAGGGTGGTTGAATAGTAAGATGACTTAATCACTGAAAAGTATAATATTGAAGACTGAGATGAAACTTTTTCACTAAAGGCTGAAGAAAGATGACTTAAAAGAAAATGAATGGAGAAGAAAAGAGTCAAGAACGACACCCAGGAATAAAATACCACTGAGTGAGATCAATAGTGTGCAACTATTGCCCAAAACTAAGCTGGCAACTACCACTGAAACAAATGACATGACTGAAGAAACTGAGGATTGTCGTCGACGCCTCACAAGCACCATAAAACAACTACTGTAAGAAGGAACACAGGAACCACAAGTTCAGCGAACTTTCCAGCCTCGACATGATTTCTATTGTATTGTCTCAGCCCATGATCTCTACTGTACACCACAGGTTCAGCAATTTCTGAACACACAAAAGCTTGAGGGACAGGCACCACAAGTTCAGCAAACTTTCCAGCCTCGACATGATTTCTACTGTATTGTCTCAGCCCATGATCTCTAGTGTACACCACAAGTTCAGCAATTTCTGAACACACAAAAGCTTGAGGGAAGTGGCAACAACAGGGTTGTTTTTGAGGGAGGTAGAAGCATCACATACCTCTGTTGTAGCCACCGTTGGACTCATAGTGCTTCTCTGGACCAAGAATTCCGGCGAACTTGGTGCCGGTTCGTCCGGCGTACTCAAAGGCGAACTCGGTGCCTGTTCCTCCGGCGCACACAAAGGCGACATGATGCTGAGCATGGTGTTACGACTGGCAAATCCTTACCAATCATTATCAAGCAAAAAATCATCCAAAGCACAATCAAATTGTTGTCATAAAACAGTGCAGGATAGTAAGTTCAAAAATGCATCAGCTCAGTCCCAAATAAGCATTGCAGTTTTGCTCAAATTAGGGATCAGAGGTAGTAACACAACAACACAAACAGACCAAATTATATATTACTACACTGTAATAGAGCAACAACCAAAAATCATAGTCAGGCATCAGCAAATAGCATACAACTCAGGCCCAAATAAGCATTGCAGTTTTGCTCAAATTAGGGATCAGAGGTAGTAACACAGCAACACGAACCGACTAAATTATATATTACTACACTGTAATAGAGCGACAACCAAAAATCATAGTCAGGCATCAGCAAATAGCATACAAATCAGGCCAAAATAAGCATTGAAGTTTTGCTCAAATTGGGGATCAGAGGTAGTAACATAGTAACACAGGCATCAGCAAATAGCATACAAATTTCTCCAATAGTTCAATCAATGAAACCCAGATAAGAAACTTGATCAAAGGAACAAAGGAACAAGCTGGTCAAGTATTTCACATCTTTCACAAGAGAAACGTCATTTGCTTGATTGCTCATTGAATCTGCAGTTGTTAAATATCTGAATGTAGCATCTAAAGGTCCAACACAAGTAGAAGGACACATTCATCAAAACTGTTGTTTCTGAATGTAGGTGTGGAGCGAGGAGCTCCTAAATCTCTAGAACTCTCTCCATAACCCTGCTCTCAATTTCTGTTTTTTTTTGTATTGATACATGTACAGTCGATATTAGTCTGCTCATAATCAGTCAATCACTTTGTCACTTTTGCTAAGACTTCTAGCAAGGGCACATAAACACACCAATATTGACAGCATGATCAAAAACAGATTGAGCAGCTATTAATACGGCAACATTATACGGCAGGAAATATAACTACGACAATTGCAAGATCACATAGTAGCAGTTGAATTGCAACATTATACGACAGGAAACAGGAGAAGCAAGGGAAGAATTATCTGTATCATACCCCAAGTGACGGTGCAATGCTCGCTGGTGGCGCTGGCCTGATTCACGATTCCGGCAGAGAACAATTCAAGGTGCACTGCTCGCTGGTGGCGCTGGCCTGGTTCTGGATTCCGGCGGAGAACAATTCAATATATAGCATCGAACTACAAATCCGGGTCCGTACAGTTTCTTTGTTTGAGAAGGACACGGGAGCAGGAGTTTGACAAGGACACGGAGGCGGAACGGGCATCCCGCTCGCTCGTTCTCGACGAACAGAGCAACGACAGCAAGGGCGAGGAGGCGAGCAGAGGTTGGGCACGGGCGGAGGTGCGAGAGGTGGAGTCCAGGCACGCAGCGGCGGGAGACGAAGCAGACGACGACGGCGATGAGGAGGCCTCGGGCATGGGATCAGCGGCCATGGCGCTCCTGTAGAGAAGAAACCAGGGAGGGAGATGAGCAGGGGGAACCGGAGGGAGAGGTGAGAAAGGAGTGGGGCGGCGCTCATCTGCGGTGGCGACGGTGGCCTCTAGTGGCGGGGTTGGCTGGCCTCGGTCGGGCGCGAGCTCGGGCAGTGCTGAGGAAGAAGGGTCGCGGGACGACGCGGGACCTGCTGGTGGTGCTGCTGCTGGCCACCGGCGGAAGCGAGCTCCGGCTCAAGGAGTCGAGGAGGCGGCGAGGCAGAGCACAGGCAGCGACGGCACGCAGTTGCGGACGCGACGCGGACGGCGGGAGGCGGGATCCGGCGGTGGGTAGCGGGAAGCGTGCGGCGGCGCAGGCAACCGCGGCGGCGCGGCTTGCGGGCAGCGGGGCGGCTCGAGGAGCTCGCGGGCGCGGGCGCCGTCGCCGTCGCCGTCGCCATAGCCATCGCCAGAGAAATGGATAAGACTACGAGGCTAGCGGTTGCAAATCAAATGAATAAAGGGGGTTTTCTGCAAAATGTAATGTTATATACAGACTCACTAAAACAAGGACTGCGGGTTAATTTCATGTAAACCGAAGGTTTTTTTTTTGCAAAATCACGCTCGACGACGTACTACAGAAACCCAATTCTCTTTATTATTTCACTAAAACAAGGACTGCGGGTTAATTTCATGTAAATCGAAGGTTTTTTTTTGCAAAATCACGCTCGACGACGTACTACAGAAACCCAATTCTCTTTATTATTAAAAAAATTGTTATTGAAGGGAAAAATAATTTAGCGGGCCGGCCCACCACACGAATCCCGGTTCAAATGATGTCAGGGTTTGATTTAGACCGGGATTGCATAGTTTAGGGTGCAATTGACCGGGATTTTGACTTGAGGGTCCATTCCGCCTAACCTCTACAAATTCAAGGTTTAAAATGGACCCTTCCCCAGCAGGACGAGGCTTACCTGCTCTGCGCGCCTGCTCCCATCCATGCTCCCGCCTCTATCGAACGGCCCCTCGTCTTTTTGTCACCATCTCTTTTCTTTCGATAGAAAAAAAATATCTCCGTACTTTTCCCCTAGACGATGAGGGCTGGTCCTTTGTCCTCTCTGGCGACGCCGCATCGTGGATACGCACATGTAGAGAGGTGGGCTCCCGTCGAGCTTGTGTGTGCTTCCAGCCCCGGCGTGATCCGAGAGCACGCCGACGACGAATGTGCATGGATTCAAATGCTCTGTCAGTGGCACGTACCCGCACGTCTACTTGGCCACGCCTGCCGATGGGAAGTCACTGCTCCTGTCGCTTTAGTGCGGCTCTATGTGCACGCTTCTCCTCGTTGCCACCATCGTCTGCTAGCTTTCTTTAAGTTGCATCTTGCTCGTGAGTCGTGGCCTCGGTGTGTGTGTGTGTGTCCTAATCGGCTGGCGGCGAACCGGCGATGAGAGCGTCGAACTTGAGTCCTGGTGCCCTCGTCGTGGAGGTTCAGGGCGATGAACAGGGGCACTTAGGCCTCCTGATTGTGCCTTGTTGTATTCCCCTGATTTTTTTTGTTGTCATCTTTTTTAATTGAGAGAAAAAAGAGGTGGACCTAGGGAATAGAAGAGTCGTTCGATGGACGGGAGCATAGATGGGAGCAGGCGTGTGGAGCAGGTAAGCCTCGTCCCCCACAACGACCCAAATGGGCAGTTTCACTAACCGTGTGGAGGGCCAACAAAATTAAGGAGAGAAAAATAGGACGCGGATTTGGTGAACATGGATGCGCGTGCACCCTTTATGAATAGTAAATTTGGAAAATGCTAAAAAAATTTCAAAGAAATCTGAATTTATTTTTGTAATACACATAGTCAACCGGTATACTTGTATATGAAGTTTCACAAAGAAATCACATCCGTGATAATCTGGGCAAAAATGTCAAAATCAAAGCTATATTAAAAAACACTGATTAATGAATAGTATGGTCGCACTTGTATTTTCTTCACTAAAAATATCATGGGTGTTAATACATTATGAAACTTCACATGTGAGTAGAATGATCGACTAAGTTTCATACCACGAAATTTCAGATTTTTTTTATTTTTCTAGTATTTTTTATGTATTTACTATTCACATGGATGCGCGCGCACCCATGTTGACCTTTGTATTTTCAAGAAAAATAGATCTACAATTTTTATTTTTTACGGTACTTATTCAAAATCATACCGTACGTACTGCCTTTTGTGTCCCCGACATCAAATGGAAGTTAATTAAGCGAGAATTGCACTTGCGTACTTGTCCCGACTGAATCATTTTGTACTGCGGACGTCTCGTTAGTTCTGTACATGTGACATGTGTAAATGTGGGATAGATCGTGCATGGATCCGCTGTCCGTTCTCGACATTGCCGAAGGCAGACGTACGTACGCATGTCCCGGATACTATCCAGCTGCACCAGCTACACGATCGTAGCACTGGTGTGTGCACGTTTATATCTGCAGGAGTATAATCTTGCACGACCAGTGCGATATTCAGGGCATGTGTTGTGTTTTATATGCACCAATTGTCCTGACAAGGAGTTATGTTGCTGATGTACATGAAGAATCAAATGGTGCTCGCTTGTTTTCTAGATTTATTTCAGATTTTTCAACGTTATTCTTTTAGTGGTATGGTTTGTCTGTCAACTACAAGGTGTCTATGATGAATTCGTCAATCTTAAGATCTGCTCACTCAGTCTCTCATAGATGTTTAGAGGTAGGGTTGCGTACGTATATTCATAGGATGAGTATGCATGCGTGTAGTTAGCATCTGCATCTTTATTGTGTATCTAAAACAAAGAATCAAATGTTTTCTTTTTGCAATGAAATTAGATGTTATGTTTGTTTGCTTCTTCCTTTTTAGGGCGAGGGAGAATAGCATGTTATGATGATGTGTTACGATGACATCACGCAGAGGATTTTTCTCTACTTGTGGAAAAAACCTAAAATCATTAATCCTAAAACGTATGCCATTTAATTTATAATTAACTCACACCATGAACGTAGTGAAATTTTTTCGGTGTGGGGAATGAGATATGACATTGTTCATCCAAATCGACAAGTGGAATATTTTACCTGTTGTGTTCCAAATTCGCTGCTCCTTTTGCTCCATTTACAAAGCTTTGTCTTTGTACACCAAAGTTTACATATCTTACATTCTTAAGAATTTGGTCCCAATTTTTTCAACATGTAAAGTGTTCACCTCAACGTCTCACTAAGCAATGCATTTAAGTCTTCTCTCCCACTACCACCTCAGCAATCTTGCCACGTATGCAACTTCCAACAAGCGTAATGCCCTCAGTCATCCACGTCATCATTTCTTTTCAGTGGTTTTATTTCTAAAAATAAACGGAGCTCCGGCGGGAGCGCTACAACCCTGTAATCTCCCTAATAATAACTCCCCACCGATTGATTTTCTTTCATCCCAATACTTCGTCTCCTTCTCTGCCTACACCCTTCCCCTTCAACTCCCTCGGCCGCCCAACTTCCTCCAAATTGCAGCATATACATCTTCCTTCAAAATCCCTTGTTTGGGCATTGTGGTGAGTGGTGACCACAACCTCAGCTTCCTACCTCCGCTTGCCCCTCTGGCGAGAATCGTCAGCAGGTGCCTGCAACGGCAGAGGAGGTCGATGGTTCCAGCCATGAACACCCACCAGCCCTTCTCTCCCTCAAAAGTAAAAGAAGATCAATGACCCATTACAAAAGAAGTTCTATCATCTCCCAATCGTAGGGTGCGGCGGTTGGATCGCAATCTCGACATGATGGCACTCCTGTGTATGGCTCTGCCCACCAGGCAACTCGCCATCGTCCACTCTCTGGGTCTGGCTCGACTTCCAGGACGCCTCGCTTTTGAAGGCTCATCCGACTCCGCCATGACCGGCTTGCCTTCGATGGCTCTCTGCCTCCTCCATGAACACCTCGGCCAATATTCTCTCATGTTGCTATCCCCTTTCCGTTGGGTCCTTTGGCACGATTGTCGGCCTCCTCACCACAGACGGCTCTCAGACTCCGGCACCACCGTCGGTGGCCTTCCATCTTCTCATGCCATCTTTGTCTCCATGTGTAGAGCTAGCTCTGTTGCCGTTGGGGAGGCTAACATTCTTTCCAGTCTGGAAGGAACGACCTCATGGCAACGCCAGTGAGGGCCTTATAGATGGAATAGAGATTGACACTCAATGCCCAGAGAAGCACTTGATCCAGCTCAGAGAGCTTTCAGCAAGGCTGTTGGTGTCAAGTTGTCTTTCCTCCAGCGACGTCTTTCTGTTGCGACAATGGTAGCCTTCTTTTGCCAAGCTAACCTTCTGCGGCTGGGGAGGAACCCATTATGGTTGTTCGGTGCTCTCCTTTATATTGGTCATGTGAGACACCCAACTTCTGTTTACAATAACGACTTACATTATGTGCGGTTGTAGTGGGTCATATACTTTGTTCTTCAGTTTTTCTTCCTGTGAGTGTTACTTAAATTTGGTTTGTACTGTCGATCTCCTTTCCCGCAGACACTTGGTAGTAGCATTTTTTTCGTCTTATATGACGTCCATCTGTTAAAAAAAACAGACTAAGTTTAGACTGAATTGGAGGGTGAGAATAAACTTGATATACCAAGTAGTTTTTGCAAGGCTTCACGTTTGTCATTCAAGTTTGCAAGTTGCTGACAATACTTCAAGAATAACATTTAGTAACGGCCAAAATCTACTTATGCATGTTTATCAACAGTTGTGACACACTCATTTTTTATTATTGTTTGATGCAAGAAATATGTAAATATGCTATATTTTAATGTGTTCTAGATTGTAGAAACTTTTGCATAGATTTAAACTTTGGATGTTATGGAATTTAAACCTTTCCTTTTGCTCACATTTTCCGTTGCAACGCGCGGGGTATCTTCTAGTATTGTTAATTGCTTGTACATATAGTTTTTCAAAAAAAAGAGGGAAAACTCATCTAGCCTATATATACACAATCCTCCATTTATTATTGTAAAATTTACAAGATTCAAACCTCTCTACATGCGATAAAAATGGCCACACGTACATGTTTTGACTGCATGTATGCGTGATACATTTCAGAATCTTTTGCTACGACAAAAATAAAAAATTTCACCCAGAACCTGAGGAGCACGAGGTACCAAAATGTGGTTTTGCTCAAACTATATATCTCTGTCTAATCGATTTTCTTTCGCAACATTCATCTTCAGACCGGAGAGACAAGAATTCGATCACGTTGTGTTTCCATAATTATTTTGCATCAGATGCAGTTGGGACGACCAAAAACATGCTGATACTCGATTAGCAGCCGCGTGGATCCTTATCAACCTTATGAAGTTATTATCTCTTCTTATTCTTCTCGATATCACGTCCAAATTGTAGCGACAATTACCTTTTAATTTGCTCAAAGCTCTATGTATATGCAAGCTAATTTCGCTCATGGGCCATACCATGAAACATCTAAACTTACCAAAATTATGTTTTCGTGCCTTAATTTTGGTCTTTCATACTCAACTGATTTTGCTTGTTTCCCAACAAAAATGTTTTTTCTTACGTTTGTGCATTTGTCGTTCTATGTGTCCATGCTTCGAGGGCTAGAAACGTTTTAAAATGTTTAGGAATTGTTCCTTAATTTTTGAAAATGCAGAAATTTTAGAAATTAAAAAAATTAAATGCGGTCGCCTTAAAAAATATTCTCAAAAATTTTGAAATAAAGGGAAAATAAAAATTAAAAAGGGAAAAGAAAACCAAAGGGAAGAACCACAACTAAACTGGATAGCTGAATTAAAAAAACCCGATAAACAAATACAGTACGTGCCTAACCAAAAGGGAAACGTTTCGAGCCGGCGCACCGGTCGAACTTTCCGTCGGACTCGTGCACCACGCTGGCTCACGCGATACGGAAACAACCACCCCGAGACACATGTATATGGTGGGTCCTGCACGAGTTTTTCTCCTTTTCTTCTACCTCCAACCCATCACGACTTTGCTCCTCACACATGCCCCACGCTGGCCGCATCCTCCAGAAACTTTCTCACCGGCGGCGAGTGCTCGTCTGCGACGGCGCCCAACGCCGCCTCTCCTTCATGGCCGGCGAGCCCCTCTCCCTTCCTTCCCCCAATTCGTATCCCCGCTAGCTCCCCACGGCCATGGGCTTCTGCACCTTTTGGATCTCAGCCATGGCCTCCGCCCAACTACGGCTCCGAGTCGCCGCCGGCGAAGCTATCTACACTGTCAGGGCGCAGCAACCAGAGCTGCAAGCCTGCAACCACGGGCACACGCTGAATGGCGAGGACGGGCGGCGCTGGTCCTAGCAAATCTAACATCGCGGTTTTTTGCTACATGCTTCAACCGGCATAACATTTTGCTACAACCGTCATAGCATTTTGCTACAACCAAGTCACATTTTGCTACAACACACAGCCAGCGTCGCAGTTTTGCTACAACTAGCGTCGCTTTTTGCTACAACCGGCATCACGTTTTTCTACATCCATCACGACCGAGCTGCAACCCGCGACGGTGAACGACGACTTTTTGCTGCAAGTGTGGTAGGTTTTTGCTACATCCGGCAACGACTTTTGCTACATCCATTCTTTTTTCAAGATGCAGCGGCTCCTACCTGCAATGACGAGCTACACCGGGCGACGACGGTGACTGACATTTTTTTGCTGCAACCTTTGTCTCCGTTTGCTACGACCGTGCAATAGAAAGCGGCAACGGCTGGCCATGGGAGCTGCATGCCAGCGGTGACGGCTGACGTCGGGCTGCAACCGACGACAACAAGAGCTGCATCTAGCGGAGCTGCAACTGGCGACTGGTGTTGCCGGAGCCGTGACCATCACCAGTGAGGGGGAGCTGCAACCCACCGGCAAACTTTTTGCTACATGCGTGGATCCGGCGAGATACATGAGAGAAGACGGCGGCGACCGGCGGTGAGTGCAGCATCCAGCAGCGCGGGAGCGGCGGAGAGAGGGGGCGCAGGTGAGGGGGTGGTTGCTGGCGGGCTAGGAGGACATGCAGGTGAGCAGCGCCCGCGCTTCGTGCGGAGAGGAAGAAGAGCAAGGGAAGTCAACGCACAGATCAGAACGGCTGCTCGCTGGATCGTACGGTTGGGACTCGACCGGCCGAACCGTTTGGGCCGACGCACCAGCACCTAACGTCGCCAAAGAGGAGGGGGGGAATGGACTGCACTCACACCTCACCGTGAATGGGCCTGGCCCATAGCGCTTACCCTCTGCATTTATTTGTTCAACAACGTCGCAAAGCAGGCGTCAAACGAAATCACTAGTTAAGGAGTACTCTTGCGAAGATCATTCCAATTCCTCAGGTTGCGACAAGTGGCGCGCTGCATGTGCGCCACTTGTCGCAACCTGAGAGTTTTTCCTTTTTTTCATAGATCCATTTATTCAAAACGTTTTATCTCTTAAACTGTGCGTCCAGATCTCGAACCGCTTTCGCCATTGGATTCCTCACGTCGAGATCTTCAAAATTAGATCCCATGTTGATAGGTTTTGACGAACTTTTTTTCCATGACCGGACGAAAAAACCAAACCGGGAGCATGGGTTTTCCCTTTCCAAAAGAGGCACGCCCGTGCCCCTGACGAAATCACAACCGTGCCTCTCGCGGAAGCAAAACCGTGCCCCTCGCGTAAGAAAAAAAGACAAAAACCGCGACTTTTTTTCGTTTCCGAGGAGGCACGGCCGTGACTCGCGAAAGCACAACTGTACCTCTCGCGGAAGCAAAACCGTGCCTCTCGTGAAAGGAAAAAAACCCAGAAAACACGTTTTTTTTCGTTTCCAAGAGGCACAGTTGTGCTTTCGGCACGGCCGTGACTCTGGCGAAAGCACAACCGTGCCTCTCGCGAAAGCAAAACCGTGTCTCTCGCGAAAGGAAAAAAAAAATAAAAAACACGTTTTTTCGTTTCCAAAAGGCACGGTTGTGCCTCTTGCGAAAGCACAATCGTGCCTCTCGTGGAAACAAAACCGTGACTCTCGCGAAAGGAAAAAACGAGTTTTTTGCGCAATTTTTTTTTCAAAATTCTTTTGGTCGTAAAGCTAGGGAAGAATGGTGGAAAACCAAAACATAAAAATAAATAAATAAAACATTTAAAAAGCCGAAAACGCATGCGAAAAAAATAAAAAAAATAAAATCCGGAGGGAGCGCCCAGAGCGTGACACGTAGCGAATCGCTGAGAACGCGTCAAGTGACGATGATCGTTGCGAGGCTTCCGAAGGAGCGCTCGTTAATTAGTTGCTCTCGGCGTCAAACTGTCGCTGTTCCGCACAAGAAGATCAAACGATTGTTTGAGTTGGCCCAGCCCGTTTAAGCGTTTCAGCCTTCCCAGTTTTGTGAACCGTCTAGAGGTTCCCAGCCGATTTTTTCAGGTTTTAGGAAACTTCTTTACGCTTTACCTTGTTCTGTTTTTTCTTTTCCCCTCTTCTGTTTATTTTAACTTTTTCTATTTCGTTATTTATTTCCCATTCTCTTTCCTTTCTTTTTTTAAAAATTTACTTTTATTTTTCCAAAAAATGTTCAGAATTTTTTAAAAATTTCAGAAGTGGCCATTCCTTCAACTTTTATTCATAAATTCAAAAACATGTTGGCATTTTTTCATTTTTTTTGGGAGTTCCAAACATGTAGGTGTTCATAAAAAAGTATTCAGAATGTTCAAGTTTAACATTTTCACAAGTTTTAAAAAAATGCTCCTGTTTTAAGAAAAGGTTAAAAAAATTTAAAAAAGTTATTCTTTTCGCTTTTCTCAGCAGTTTCAGATAATGTTCTTGCTTAAAAAAATTCAAAAAATATTTGTGTTTTCAAATTTTGTTCGTGTTTTCCATAAAAATGTCCGGACCTTTTTCTTCAAAACTTTCACAACATTTTGGAAAATTGTAAGAAATTTCAGATAATTGTTCACATTTAAAAAAATTCTTCACAAGTTTTAAAAAATGTTCATGTTTCCATCTCTTTCAGAGGTTTCAAAAACAATTGTGTGTCAAAACAATGTTCCGAAATTTCATAAAATGTTCGTATTTTAAAATTTCGTTCGAGTTTTTCAAAAAAAATTCGGAATGTGTTTCTTCAAAATTTTCACAACTTTCTCAAAAAAAATATTTGTTCCCAAAAATGTCCCCTTTTCAAAATTGTTCACATTTTGTAAGAATTGTTGATGTTTTCCATTTTTAGGTGGTTCAAAAGATGTTCCCATTTCCTTAAATTATTCAAAAATTTCATAAAATGATTGTGTTCTCAAGTTTTGTTCAGGCTTTTAAAAAATGTTCATTTTTTCAAATTATATTTTGGAATTTAGAAAAATGTTCCCGTTTCAAAAAACTGTTAATAATTTTAGAAAATGTTTCAGTTTTTGTCTTATATTTCTTGACCAATTTGAAAGTTTGTACGTTTGACAAAACATTCAGGTGTTTTTCTCAAAAACAAATATGCTCGATATTTCAAATCTGCGATGGCATTTTGTTCATAAGGCCTCACGCTGCATTATAAAGAGTGAAGCTTGAGCTCTACAAGATCTTGGGGTTGATCCCACGCAAGTGTGCTTTTTTGGAGCTATAGTATGCGTTACGCAAGAAGAGCTAGCCACTGCGGCCTACTAGAAGAAAAATGAGCCTGGTTTTACCATGTTTACTTTCTTTTCCTGCTTTTCCTTTATTTTCCTTTTCTTTCTTTTTCTTTATTTTCACTCATCTAATTCAACATACTTTTTTTTTGTGTTTTCTCAATCAGTTTTCCCGTGCTTTATCCCAAATAATATTGGTCAACAAACACAAAAAAATGTTGAACGAGTATTAAAAAATGTTGAATAAGTATAAAAAATGATGAATAAGTAGTTTAGAAAAGTTGAACAAGTATTTGAAAATGTTGAATAAATATTAAAAATATTGAACACGTATTTGAAAATGTAAATAAGTATTAACAATTGTTGAACGTGTATTTAAAAAAAGTTGAACAAGTATTTGATAATGTTGAATCAGTATTAAGAATTTTGAACAAGTATTTGACAAATGTTGAATAAGTATTAAAAAATTGAACAAGTATTTGAAAATATTGAAAAAGTATTTTAAAATGTAAAGTAAGTATTGTAAAAATTGAACATACATATGAAAATGTTGAATGAATAAGAAAAAAATGTTGAATGAGTATCTGACAAATGTAGAACATATATTTGAAAAATGTTAAATAAATATTAAAATGTTGAATAAGTGTTCAGACAATGTTCAACGTGTATACAGAAAATGTTGATCACTTATTAAAAGAAAGTTTTGACGTATACAAAAATGTAGAAGAAAAAATGGAAAAGAAAAAAAAAGAAAAACAAACAAAAAATGGAGAAGAAAAAATAAAACCAAACAAAAAGTGGAGAAGAAAAAAGAAAATGAAACAAAACTGAATAAGAAAAAAAGAAAAGAAACAAATAAAAACCAGTAAAACTTGTATTTCAAAACAGAGAAAAAATGAAGAAAAATGAAAAAAAACAGTGGAGAAAACTGGACCATGTCGCCTCAAATAAGGTTCGCCATATATATCATCAGTGAACTTCCAGTAGCAGAGTGGTTGGCCACTCTAGTTATTACTAGAGAGACCTAGGATCGATACCCCCGCCCATGCAATCCTAAGTCTGTGTTTTTTCATGTTTTATGTTCGCTCTAATGGACAGGCCCATCACTGTAGACTCCGATGCGAGAGCAAGCTATCGCCTCACTTAAAGCGATAAATAGTTGTCGCGGCGACAGACTGCCGCAGAGAGCGGGACATAGGATCTACCCTCCTCTTTGCTGCCCTTTGCGCCCCTAAAGGGTAGTAACACCCATGCACACCCCTTCGTGGGCCGGCCCATATACATGAACGTTGCCTTAATCGCTCGATCCACACGACCGTTGTTTTCTTTTTTAGAGTACACGATCGCTGGTTAAGTTGTATACAAAACATTGCTGGTTGACATTTCACCACGAGCATGGACCCCTGGTCACGTTGTTGACTATTGACTTTTGCATAAAAGTTCACAAAAACCCATAAGCTCACAAAAAAAGTTCATAAAAATAATAAAAGTTTAAAAATGTACAGGAATTTGGAAAAGTTCATCAGTTTTGAAGAAAAAGTTGAAAAAGGTTTGCAATAATGAAAACAATCATCAGTTTAAAAAAGTTCTTCAATATTGAAAAATTTCAAAAAATTAAAAAACAGTTCACCAATTTTGAAAAAAATCACAAAATTTTAAAAAGTTCCTAAAATTTAAAAAACAAATTTGAAAAAAGTTCATCGAATTTGAGAAAACACTTCATCAATTTGAAAGATAAAATCTTCGTATTTGAAAAAAAATTTGTCCAATTTGAAAAGAGTTAATTGATTTTGGTGAAATAGTTCACAAATTATAAAATAGTTCATCGAACCAGGCAGAAGAAAAAAGAAAAACATAAAAATAAGAAAGAACAAAAGACATAAAAAGATGAAAGTAATCATGTCAACTTGGTTGTGGCAGGTGGTACCGCAGTTTACAAATAACCAGGAAGTTCCAGGTTTGATTCACAACACTAGCAGATTTTTTCCGTGTTTTGGAAAACAGAAAAAAAACAAGCTAGATGGGCCGGCCCAGCGGGGATGGAGTGTGCGCCCGTTTGCAAATAGTATTGTAACGGGTGTAGATGGCGCCGAATAGGATTTAGCGTCGCAAATAGTGTCAAACCAAAATCACTAGTTAGAGGATAACCCTTGCAAAGGACACTCCCACTTCCCCTTCTAGTGATAAGTGGCAATATGCATGTGTGACACTCCTCGCAGCTTGGGAGTTTTGTACTTTTTTCCGCTCATTCATTTTTTAATATGATTTATTTCTTCAATCGTGCGTTCAAATCATGAGCCATTTTTATCGTTGCGTTTCTTGAGTCCAAATCTTCAAAACTAGATCCCATATGAACAGGATTGTATGATTTTTTTGGAAGAAACCGGAGGAATCCGGAAATTGAAATAATAAAAACCGGATGAAAACAAAAGAAATAAAAAACAGGAAATAGAAAAAACAAAACCTCCTAAAAACATAAAAGCACGTGTTTTTTTTAATGTTGTGCTTCACGCCAGAGAAAACTAAAAAGAAAAAAGAAAATCTAGGAAAAACCAAGTAAAATCCAAACCCCGAAAAAACACATGCAAAAAATGTAATCCCGCGCGTGCACCAGTGCACGACACGTGGCGACAGCTCGGCACCAACGTGACCTTAGAAAGCCAGCGCAACCCACTTTTTTTAACATAGAAAGGCACCAACAGGTGCCAATATATTCAACTCAAATTCATTGTACATCATGATTACATAAACTGCTTACAAGAAAGAGAAAAATAGACTGCAGAATCTAAGAAAGAAGAGTTGAATAGAAGTCGGAGAAGACAAGGGAGTAGTATTCCTTCTGATGAACCACATGACTAAACATGAGAAGGCAGCCTAAAGAAGAAGATGACATGAAGTGCCCTTCTACTACTCAAAGAGCATAGATACAGCATGGAAACAACACCAAGATCAGCTGGACCAACATCTTTAGAGTGAAATTGGACTCCAATAGCTTGCATCAAGTTCTGAAGAAGATAGAGAACTCAGAACATAGAGATAGTATTCCAGCCGAGCTCCAAAATCGTTGGCTTAGCCTGCAGATTCACCAACAAGTCTCCTTGCACGTGAAGAAGTCCATCCCTGCAACTGAAATACTACAAGAACAAATGAAGCAGAGTATCTTCAACAGAGAAGAAATAGACAACCAAGAAGCAAAGAGCTAATAACAGTGCACTGTGTGAATCTTCATACCAGGAATTTGAAAATTAGAAAGAAGGGATACAACATTGCAATAATTATAAGAGTGGTTACGAGCAAAGCAACAAATCTGAGTATCCCTATTCACTCTAAAAACCTCGTGAGCAAGGTTATGGGCAACTCCATTAACTTCCCTAGCAATATGAAACACTTTAGGATTAAGAGCTGCAAAATGTTTGAAAAAAATGGCAAGATCCTATCTGATATTTCAAGGAATAGAGGGATCCAAGGTGTTGGCCAAAGCAGCACATTTAGCAAGAGTAAGACAGTCAGTTAGAAAAGTATCATTCATAATATTGAGCTGAGAGGCTATATTAGCAGCAGAAGCAAGAGCAATAGATTCATCCTGCAAAGGAGTGGATGTAGAGGAAGCAGACACCTAAATTTGAATATCAATTTCTCCCTTCTCCGAGGGAAGAGAAATATAAATACCAACACCTGTAGCCACATATCCTCCAAGAAGGCCAGGAACTTTTATTGTTCTGAAAGTTGCATCAGAGTAAATTTTTGGCCCAACAACTAAAAGATCAGACTTGAGATAATTACCTCGCAAGGGGAGCTGATTGCTAGCACGAATGTGTTGAACCTGTTGATTCTTGGTAGAAAGACCAGAAAGAACATCATGAGGCTCCAAATTCAAAGCACCAGCAGCAATGCTAACTTGATAAGGAAGAGCTTTGTTTCTATCAAAAAGAAAATAATTTCTTGCTTTCCGAAGACACCACAGAAAATTTAGGATATTCGGGATGGAACCGTGTTGGTGATTCATTTGAATGAAAGCAATAAGCACCGAATGCATTGTAGTATGGCCTTGGCTTAAAACATCAGCTTTGAGAAATCAGGGAGAAGAAAACCAGACTGCACGAGCAAAATGACAAAGGAAAAAATAGATGAAACTCATCCTCCGGTTGACCACATCGATAACACATTTGAGAAATATGAATAAAGAAACGACCAACTCGCATATCCGTAGGCAAAGCTTTTCTTAAAAGTCTCCATGCAAAAGTTTGCACCCTAGGAAGCATATTCTTTTGTTTCCAAAATAATTTAATAAGATTTTTAAAATCCAAAGAAACAACACTAGGGGCATGTCTAGGATTAGCATGGATATCTTGTAAACACAATTTATAAGCAGATTTGGAGGACCAAATACCATTTAGAGTAAGATCCCAACACAACAAATCTGGAATTTCATCATCAACAATATCAGTATGAACAATAATGGAAGCCAAAGGTTGCTGAAAAAGTGAGAAGATGAGAGTTTGATTCCAAATCCTTTGACCTGGAAGCCAAAGATCCTTAACCAAGGCAGGTTACACAAAACCAGCATGTTGAGGAATGAGATGCTCATGAATGGAACTCTAATTATTACACCAAGGAGTGCTCCAAATAGAAATGTTACCTTGCATTATTTCATAGAAAGAATGAGTTGTAAGCTTAGGTAACATTTTAAGAATGGAAGCCCTGAAAGCAGGTATATGAGTAGTAGTGGCAGTCCAAATGGAAGCATTAGGAAAATATTTAGCTTTAAACAGGATACAAATGAGAAGAAGGGGCTTTAGCTAACCTCCAAGCAAAGGCCCACAATATTTTGCGGACCATAATGGGCTGGCCCAGGTAAAGGCCCACAAGATTTAGCAGTCCATAATGGGTCGGCCCAGGTAAAGACCCACAAGATTTTTGCGGGCCATAATGGGCCGGCCCAGGTAAAGGCCCACTAGATTTTTGCGGACCATAATGGACCGACCCAGCTAAAGGCCCACGAGATTTTGCCGACATTAATGGGCTGGCCCAGCTGTAGGCCCACAAGATTTTGAGGACCCTAGTAGGCCGGTCCATTAACTGACTGCCATGTTTTGGACCAAATGCCGGTCCATATTTGATCTGGTCCATTAATGGCCTGCCACGTTTCGGGTCTAATGATGGCCCATATGAGATCCGTCCCGTTAAAAGCCTACCACGTTGTAGGCCAAATTACGGCCTAGATCAGGTCCGGCCCTTTAAGAGGTTTTGGGCTAAATTATGGCCCATATGAGATTCGGCCTGTCAACTAGACGCTATGCTTTTGGGCCCACTTGCTGAATGCCCATTTAGTAATTCGGCCTGATATTATTTTGGCCTATTAAGGGCCCATTTATCATTTCGGCCCTATATTAATTTCGGCCTGTTAAAAGCCCGTCATATCGGTTTGCATCCGGCCTGCTCGCAGTCGATAACCTGATTGGTCCAAATAAGGACCGAGAAAATTTTGGCATGTTAAAAGACCGTGATTTGATCGGCACAATCATGGGTCAGGGTCCATTTCGGGATGCTGCGGCCCGTGAGCTGTTCGGCACGTTTCAGGCCCAACCTATTTCTCAGGCTCATAAAAGCCCATTGAGTTTTCTTGCGAAAAGAGTGACGACGGTTTACTCATCCTATTAAAGGCCCGAATCTACTAGTGGGCCAGTTTACATTTAGGCCTTTTAATGGATCAAGATGCCGGGGCCCATGATGTGGATCATACATCGTGATTGCATGACATCCCGATTATGTACCGTAATTTTACGGTTTGGCCGGTTTACTGCGAAGACATGATATATATACAGTAAAATAACTACAACATCGTGAATAAGAAAAAAACCTAGACTATACAATAAAGAAATTATGGCATATTACATCCACTGGGCATCAAAGTTCACCACTATGATAATAAAACACAAGCAAACAGCAGATTACATACACTGGGCATCAAAGATCGCCACCAGTGCAAATAAACACGCCAACAAAATAATATACAAAACCGACAACACTTCAATAGAGTTCAAGAAAGGTTAGCCCTACTGGGGAGCTGCAGCGCAAGCAGCTGAGCAACCTGATGAGACTGCGCTTGTTTAACACTTATATCCTCCTCACTCTGAAAGATAAACAAGCAGACAGATGGCAGGTTTTGCACATAGAAGTATCAGTGCTGACAGTTCATCACATTTCTTATTCACGAATAAAGTGACACAGTTTAAAATTGCATTAACACAATATGGTATTGTTCAGGTCGAGACATGGCAGGAAATGACATTGTGAAGGAGTTAGCACCTTCATGACACCACTGGATTACAGATCAAGAACTCATAAGTATCAATGGTTAGTGTGCTATCAATTTATCCCATTTCAGATTGGCAAATAAAGAGACGGTTTAAATAATAGTAGAATGATATGACATTGTTCATAGTTAAGACATTGCAGAATATGACATTGTGCTGTAGTGGGTAGGTTCACCACACCACTGGATTACGGATCAAGAACAGAAGCACACATGCTCTATATAACAAGGTTTTTCCATTCAATGTCTTCTAAATTTAGCACATGAGACTTCATCGGAAATTCGTTTATAAACTTGCCATCAAAGTGTGATTTCCTCATGTACACCGATACTGCTGCAATGCTTCCTTGAAAAGCACAAGCAAGCTTTGCCCGTCATGACTATCCAGATTGACCCTCGCCTACTTACAACAATGTAATGTAAATCATTGATGTGTTCAATCAGCAGAAAACAGGAAAATAATAACCATGAATAATAGCACTTACATGTAAGTTGGACAGGAAGATGTGAAAATGATGTTTGTCTTCACTATAATCTTCCCATGATGGGAATATATGCACGGAGTCCCTAACAACATTGAACGCATTGTCTTTTAAACTGGGAATAACTGGAATGGGGTTCCAATCTGCAGAAATTGGCCATCTCTGCAGTTGGGATAGGTCTTCGGCCGGTGGACTTGCTGTACTTTTTGCTGGAGTGGGATTTTTCTGTGGTACGGCTGGTGCTATGGCAACTAAAATCGGTATACCTTTTGCTGGAGTGCAGGTCCTATGTGGTGGGGCTAGTGTTGTGGCCAGTGAAGTATGGGTACAGTCTGCTGGAGTCAGTCCTACGTTTTGTGTCACTGGTTGTACAGCCAATATAAGTGGGGTGATGTCTGATTTCTCCGGCACCACCATGTTTTTCAAGGACTTTGCTGGTGCTCCTTCAGGTTCGGCAATCACCCTCTTCCTTTTTGATGTCTGATGCACAAGAACATCATTTGAGTGGAAAAACATGGTATGATGACAGATGGAATACATATTGATAATGGATGGGCATGGCATCTTGACATATATGATGAGTAAACTAAGCAGATGGCGGTGCAACAAAGTAGAAGAAATGCAAGACAACATATGCAAGATACACGCAATCAATAAAACCTTGCCAAACTAGAACATGCACCTTGATGGGTGAACAGGACAGGCCATCTGCCTTTGACTCCTCGAGGTTAAAATAGTCATTAGGATCATATTCTGAACAAGAATCAACAGGTGGGGAGCGTATGAGTTTCATTGCATTCAGAATGGCACTCAATGCTTTGGTGCCAATTTTCTAAGTCATTGCAGTGTTTAGCTTGAAGAGTGGTCTGCTTCTAATGCAACACAAAGCAGCTACACAGATCATAGTGTAGATATAACGGGGAAACCGTAAGCATCAGAGTAAAATCAGCAAAGTGGAACTTGCTGGAATATATGTGCTAGTATTGCCGGTACGGCTAGAAAGGCTTCAGATACCAACTCTCTTCAACCGAAGGTGCGGTACTGTTAATATCAGTGTAACTCTCAAAGGCGACACAGCTCCCCGCATTTCCTTGCTATTCTTATAGGATTCAAGTGGGCAGGCCACTACAAATCCTATTCCTATGTTTACAAAATCCTACGAATCCAAGAGGCCCGAAGAGTTCAAAGTGTCCATCACAACCGACCGTATAGACCTCTACACTGCAAATGTCCCTGCTCATCTTCACTACAAGGAACATACTGTACTACTATCATACTCCCATCCATTCCAAAATATAAGTCTTTGTAGAGATTTCCACTATGGATCACATACAGATGTATCCAGATACATTTTAGAGTGTGGATTCACTCATTTTGCTCCATATGTAGTCCATGGTGGAATCTATACAAAGACTTGTATTTAGGAACAGAGAGAGTACTTATTAAAGAAGAACGGAAGAGGAACATGCTAAAGAAGAGCAAGCAGATTTTGGATAATAAAATGTTCATTGGGCAGTGCCCACACATGATGAACCAGAGCGCATTAAGAAAGCAACTCCCTGCTGTCTCTTTATATGTGGTGCACGTGCTTTTCGAAAGTAAAGTAGGAACATTAGCTGACCAATTAAATGTTATCTATTTTAGTAATATCAGCATCGTATCAGATTCGTACTTGAGCAACAAGTTTGGAATTATGAGTGGCACGTTGTTTAGCTTGATGGATTCAGGAGCAGTGCTAAGCAGGTACGATGATGGTACTGAATATAAAGGCATGTGTGCATGCAAGTCGCGTGACTTTTGTCATTTGGGTCAGTCGACCATTTCAGGCGGTTGGATGAAGATCTTACGTCTCCTAACCCTTCTTCTTCCTCGTCTTTGATTCTTCCCATACAGAACACCGCACGGGCCGCCGGCCGTACCACCGCCCCCCACCGCCGGTGTTCCTCCACCACCCCCACCCCCACCCTGCCCCCACTTGCATAGAGTTTTCTTGGTTCGACGAGGCCCCACCACCGCCCCCCACAACCATCGTCCCCACCCGAGCCCCTTCGTTGGCACCGACGAACTCCGGCGAGCTCTGAAAAATTGACTGACCCAATTTTGAAATTTAGTCTACTGTGATTTAACTAGTGTGGAATATAAAAGTGGAAAACCATAAGCATAGGGAGTATAGTGTTGAGTGTGCCATGGCGGATCTGAAGGTGCAAACCGGACAAAGGCAACTTCGCAACCAATGTTTGCTTTCAACTAGCAAGTAAGTGATGGACAAGAAATCAGAGTAAAGCAGTGGCGATCTATTTTCTTGCTGCGATAAATAAGTTGAGCAGATACGAAAGAGTACCGCCTCTGGTGCGGTGCCATTTATGCATCTGCTGAGAATTTGACTGTGTTGCGGTAGCGATGGCTGTCGGCAGCGCGGAAGCAGATCTAGGAGGGTAGACGGTGGCGGCGGGGCATGATGGACGAGACGGTCGTAGGAGCGGCGCCGGCAAGGTGGACGACGACGGGGATGAAGCGAGAGGACGAGATGCAAGGATCCCGGTCCGAAGCAGTGGATGAGAGAGGTCAATCTCTTGTAATGGACAGCGGTGTCGGGGTATCAGCTCTGGCATGGTGGAGGAGGACGGCGGTGGATGGGGGTGGCGGACGGAGAAGGCTAGTAGACCCATATCGTAGGCCTGACGGTATAGCTTCTGCCTGTTCGCACGCCATGTCGGCGCGTGGATGTAACTTCGCTTAATTCCATCAACCGTCGCGCCTCCCAGGACCTTTGCCTCCCTCGCGCGGTCGCACCCTTTGAGACTTCGACTGGCTATAAATGAGCAATTATTTTTGCCTACTCTGCATGCATGATACTCCCTCTAGTCCTTTTTACTTATGTCAACCGTTTTCAAAGTGTTTGACCAAATTTATACTAAAAATATCAATATCTACAATACTGATTATAATGATTATAAGAACTATGTTTTATAATGAGTATAAAAATATTGATTTGACATTGTGAATGTTGATACATTTTTCTATAAGTTTGGTCAAAGTAGAGGTACATTGACTTCAGACAAAACTTAAATGCACAATGCAGACTAGTTCCTCCGTCCAGGTGCGTGCCATGTCCTATCTTGTCATCACAACAAGGTTAGTTATTAGAGTACTACTACCTCCCTTCTAGTTTAAAGGGCTCAATCAAAAATTTCACCTACTCTTAGCAAGAGAAAGGCGGTGGAATAGTTTTTGTAGTCAGCAAAAGTACTCAACTAATGTTGTCGTTCTTCACCAAAAAAATGTGTTTACCAATGCATGCATGAACACTAGTTACTCTAACCCCCCTCTCTTCTTTAATTCTTTGCCACATCAGCATGTTTGCTATTCCCGTGTGCATGATACCAGCTAAGATACCACCATTATGGCCAGCCTTAATCATCGCACGCAATAATTTAGTGCACCTTGAAATATGAACATGTGTGGGGCATGTATGTTTTTAATGACTTGAGACTATACCTAGACCGGCATGCAAGATGACTTATTATGCACTGTTCCCCATACCCGCAGGAAGCCCGTTCGTCTCCAAATCTTTTCCTCTCCATGTGTGGAAACAATAATATGCTTGCCAGACTCTCCTTCTCCCTCCGAGGTCCCACCAATACACCCTGTGTGGAAAAAATCTGCATGCATAACTCTCCTCCCCCCACGCTCGTCCAATCCGTTGTGATCAGCAATATCTCCACCCCTTCCCTCCCCCGTAATTTACTCCAACAAATATGCCCACATAACTGTTACGTTAATCATGCAACATCCGGGATGCTGCTTCAGTTACTTAACTGCAGGTGCATTGGGTCACTGACATATGGGCCCAAGAGGGGTCTGGCCCACATGTTAGTGATGCAACTGGACCTGCAGTTAAGTCAGTGCAGCTCAGTCCATATCTTACGTAGGTGTGCCATTGCTTGCTATAAATATTGCGCCTCCCACGACATTCGGAAGAACGCTCACGTTCATCGCTATCTCCTCCCCCTTCCCTCCCTCTCACGTCGACCACCATGGCATTGCCCCTCCCAAGCCCTAGGCACCCCTCGCTGCACCGCGCGGATAGTTAGGCGTCGCCGTTCCATTCCTCGTCGCCACTAGTCGAGGAGGACGCGTCGGCATTCCACTCCTCGCCGTGACGTGTTGAGGTGGACGCGTCGGCGTTCCCAATCTCGCCAGCATGCGCGTCGGAGGACGCGTCGGCCCCCTGCTATGAGGAGAACACCGCGCCACCCGCCGAGCCCCCCCCCAGCCTTGAGGAGCTTTGGAAAGAAATGGATGTCGCCATGTGGGAGGCTTTTCTGCCGGCAGAGCATGCCAAAATAGAGGTGGAGAAGAAGGCCGAGGAAGAGAAGTGCGCCGCGGGGCAAGCTACCTGGCAGGTCTATGTCGCGTCCGAGAGAGTCAGGCAATTGGCTCTTTGGCAGAAGGCTCGTGAAAGGGCCATGAGGATGGCGGAGGATGCCCGTGCCAAAGCCCTGGGTGCAGTCGGGCCCAAGCGCCTCATCTACGCTTGGTGGTACATGGATCGGGTGCACGCTTCCAGCAAGGAGGAGTACCTGCTGGCACTGGATCACCACACCGGTGAGATCGCGCTCGCTCGTAGGCACGCCAACAATCAGCACCTCGCGAGTTGCGAGGCTGAGGAAGAGGCGTTGTGTCGGCGCGCTGGGAAACGGCCGCGCACCAGGGCACTCGTGGCGCACTGCAAGCACTCCTGCGAGCGTCGTGGCTTTTAGTAGGAGTATAATTTAGTTTCGTAAGGTGATCTCATTAGTTTTGGGACGCAAATGATAAATATCGAACGTTCGGGAATTATTAGCGTCCTTAATTAAGTATGTAAGTGGGAAAGTTTGGAAACCTTATGTCTCCGTACGCATTTTGTAAGTAGGTGCAAATAGCACAAACTTTACTACTATATACTATCGCACTACACGTCTCTCTCTCTATATATATATATATGCTTGCAGACTGTGCTACTCCCTCCGTCTAGGTGAATAAGTCATCTTTGGTTGTGCACCATGACCAAGAAGGAGGGACGACTTTATACACCTAGATGGAGGGAGTACTACTATTACTTATGTACGTGCAAATGCATGTTTTAACATTACGATGCTGTTTTTGTAAAAGTAGAAAAACAACACTAGTCAAGCTTGTGAAACGATTCAATGCAAAACAAATGCAAAAATGCTCGTTTGATTGTTTACTTTTAGCTTCCTTCTCTGTGGTTATTTCTCTGTCGTACTTTGTACGGAGTATCTCACTGGTCGGAAAGGCATGCAAATTCCCAAACCGCTTCCTACACCCTGTATCGATTTTTTGCCTAACAAGTTGTGTCGTGCAATTGGAATTCCAACTTGAGTACTAGTACTACTAGTTGGAGTACCAGGGGCCAGTTTGTTTAGGCTTCTAGATTAGTAGTAATCCCATTACTACTAGCTCCGTCCTGGTTTATTGGTCCCCATTGTAATCTGTGTCAAATTTTGATCATAAATTTAACTCATGAAATGTTTGTGCATGTCACATGCACTAACATTTTATCAGTTAAATCTTTGGTCAAAATTTACCACAAATTACAATGGTGACGAATAAACCAGGACGGAGGTACTAGTAGTAGTTTAGAAGCCCAAATAAATGAGTGAGGCGCCTTAATGTCACTCTCCACTGTGACTAGTCTTAGGCCTTCCACTATGTAGGCCAAAAGAGGTGCCAAATTGTCACGCCCAATATGCGACCCTATCCTAAAGGAACTCGAAGGTCCCACTAAGGATAGAAGCGCATATTGGAGACGCTTTTGCAAGGTGGATATCATTACATCAACATTACATAATAGTTGGGGATACATACAAAAGGCATAGAATGCCACACGAATACAACATCATCATACAAGAGATCAACATCCGACTATGGATGGTACACAAACAGAAACCCAAACAATATCCACCCTGCTAGCCCAGGCTACCGACCTGGAACCTATCCCCTAATCGAAGAAGAAGCAGAAGATGAACTCCAAAACAAGTAAACATCGCTCTCGCGTCGTGATCATCGCATAACCTGTACCTGCAACTGTTGTTGTAGTAATCTGTGAGCCACGAGGACTCAGCAATCCCATTACCATGGGTATCAAGACTAGCAAAGCTTAATGGGTAAGGAAAGGAGTAAAGTGGTGAGGTTGCAGCAGCGACTAAGCATGATATGGTGGCTAACATATGCAAATAAGAGCGAGAAGAGAAGCAACGGAACGGTCGAGAAGCTAGAAGTGATCAAGAAGTGATCCTGAACTCCTACTTACGTCAAACATAACCCAAAACCGTGTTCACTTCCTGGACTCCGCCGAAAAGAGACCATCACGGCTACACACGCGGTTGATGCGTTTTAATTCGAATCAGGTGTCAAGTTATCTACAACCGGATATTAACAAATTCCCATCTGCCGCATAACCTCGGGCACAGCTTTCGAAAGATTATACCCTGTAGGGGTGTCCCAACTTAGCCCATCATAAGCTCTCACGGTCAACAAAGGATATTCCTTCTCCCAGGAAGACCCGATCAGACTCGGAATCCTGGTTACAAGTCATTTCGACAATGGTAAAACAAGACCAGCAAAGCCACCCAAATGTGCCGACAAATCCTGATAGGAGCTGCACATATCTCGTTCTCAGGGCACACCGGATTGTCCAAACTTACGGTAGGCCAGACCAGAGTTGTCCCTAGTGACCACCGGCGGCTGACAGGTTGGACCAACACTCACGATGAGCACTGGCCCGGGGGGTAAAATAAAGATGACCCTTGAGTCTGCAGAACCCAAGGGAAAAAGGCTTAGGTGGCAAATGTTAAAACCAAGGTCGGGCCTTGCTGGAGGAGTTTTATTCAAAGCGAACTGTCAAGGGGGTCCCATAAATCACCCAACCGTGTAAGGAACGCAAAATCAAGGAACATAACACCGGTATGACGGAAACTAGGGGCGGCAAGAGTGGAACAAAACACCAGACATAAGGTCGAGTCTTCCACCCTTTACCAAGTATATAGATGCATTAATTAAATAAGAGATATTGTGATATCCCAACATAATCCTGTCCGTCATGGAGCAATCTTCAACTTCACCTATAACTAACAACGCTATAAGAGGGGCTGAGCAAAAGCGGTAACATAGCCAAGCAACGGTTTGCTAGGAAGGGTGCAAAAGGTTAGAGGCTGACATGGCAATTTGGGAGGCTTGAAGAGTAAATGATAGGTAGCGCAGCATAGCGATAGAACGAAGCAACTAGCATAGCAATGGTAGTAGTGAGATCCAGGGTAGCGGTCATCTTGCCTGAAATCCCGCAAGGAAGAAGAACGAGTCCATGAAGAAGATGAAGCCACGAAGACGAACCAAGTGTAGACGAACGAATCCTCATGATCGCAATGAAACAGGAACTAACGAGAAGGAGCACAACTGGAAAGAAGCAAACAACAAGGTAAACACACAACACATATACAAGACATGATGCGCAACCAAGCATGATGCATGACAAAGCTAGATGAGGCTACTCATGGCAAGAGATGGTGCATACAAGAGCAACACGTCAAAGCAAGTTTAAATGAGGCCGGAAACAACATATAACAAATCCGGTAAGTCCTCATATGCAAATTTCGAAATTGGTCCAGATCTGAATAAACCTTATGTTCAAGTTGTTAAACAGAAAGTTAAGATGCACAAAGATGATCTACACGAAATTCTAGTCAAGTTACATATGAAGTTCATTTAGTTCGGAGCTACGACCTAGAAGATATGAGCAAAACAAGTTAAACATGGCATTGATGCAAAATGCATTCAAACATCAATCAAACACACCAAAACAAGGATGCAACATGATAATATGAAACTACATGCAATTCTAAGCAAGTTTCATATGGAGCACACTCAAAACGGAGCAATGCTGCAACGCATACACTCCAAACAAGATATAACAACAATCTGTCCAAAATAGCAACTAGGCATATTGCAAGCATCAAAACAACATGCTACAGCACCTCAACATAAAAACAAAAGGCATGGGATGGTGTACAGGTAAAACATAACAAAACATGAACACTGAGCTATCTCCAGAAAACACTAGAACATGCTCAAAAAGACATGACAAGATTGCAAATAATAATAGTTTCAGGCTTGCTCCCCGCTCATTCGCTCATTCGCTCATTCTCTCCCCCGCTCCCCCGCCGCGCACCACTCCGGTGCCGGCGTCCACCCACTCCCCGCCTCCCCGCTGTGCATCACTTTGGTGCCGGCGTCCAACACCCCCCGCCGTCTGCCGCTTCGGACCGGTGCTTCCGTTCGCCCCCCCTTCCCTCCCCCTCTTTGCGAGACGTCCGACGATGCCATGGCTAGCCCGTAGTCGGCTTCCTCTACCTCCTGGCGGTGCGAGGAGAGGCCTGTGGTCTCTGGGTTCGGGCTTTCCGGCAGCTCGGAGGCGCCGGGCTCCAGGGGTTCGGCGTCTGCAGAGGCAGACGGTGAATCTCATCCCGCGGCTGCCTTCGTCCAGCCTAGGCCTTCCAAGAGAGAGCTTTGGAGACGGCGCCAAGTAGAGCGGGATATTGCCTGACAGGGCGGGCCCCCAGCACCGGTGAGGTGTGAGGTGTCATCGGACATGGATGGAAAGTGCTTTCGATGTCTTAAGGAGGGCCACTTCAGGAACGACTGCACCAACGCCATCGTTTGTTTCCGTTGTGGTCAAGAGGGTCACCAGTCCAAGGAATGCAAGCGGCCTCGAAGCCCCTCGTCGGAGGAAGATCTACGGCGTCAGGCTTTGGCCAAGGTGGCTCGGCGTGAGCAAGAGGCGCTGCGAGGTCGTGCGGACCCGACGAGAATCCCTCCGCCACCACCGCCGCCGCTTCCGTTGTGGGGCGCTCCGGGCGTGCCTGTCTGGCATCGCCTCCCCTCGCCGGGTGGCCGGGGAGATGTCGATGCAGAGGAGTTCGATCCAGCCGACATCTGTATGATTCGCCGCACTCGTTCCATGGAGGACCTGGAGCAGAAACTGAGATTTGCCATGGTGGCATATGTGGGCGGTACGCGTCATGATCTGCAGCCTGAGTTCATCCTAGAGGCACTGAAGGAGATCTTGAACATTGATTCGTGCTGGGTGTCAGTCCACAGGTTCAGGCCGGAGAATTTCTTGGTCGTGTTCACTTCTGCAGAGCATCAAAACAGCGTCAGCAATCGGCCGCTGCTGGAGCACCATGGAGTGAAGCTGTTCTTCAGGCAATGGAACCGTCAAGCGCTCGCGGTGCATTCCATGCTCAGCAACAGAGTCTCATTGGTGATTGAGGGGATACCACCGCATGCTTGGTATAGGGAGACTGCAGAGGATCTGTTGGGCACGTCATGCCTTGTCGACACCATTGCGCCAGAAACAAGCTCCAGAAGGGATCTCTCCTCTTTCAAGCTCTCGGCTTGGACTGTGAACTCGGATGCCATCCCCTCCCTGCGCTGGCTCGTGGTGCCAGAGCCAGGTCTCACGGCCCCGCTGCATGAGCCAACCCTGCTGCAATACAAGGTGTTAATCCATTTGGATGAGGCGGTGGACTTCGGGGATTTCTTCGAGCCGCCATGGGGCGTCGAGGTCTCGTCAGACAGCGGCCAGAGCGGACTGCCGTTGCCATCTTCGGGCGGCGGGTTGGGGTCCGGCATTTCCCGTCGTCGGCCAAACTGGCAGTTTGGGGTTAGAGATCAGAGAGGGGCGGCTGGTTCTTCACGGACTACGAGGGCCATCTCGCCGGTAATGGAGGCGCCGCCGGCGACATCGGAATGGAGGTTGCCGCCGATGGAGACAAGGACCTGGACCACGCCTGTGGGTCTGCCCCAGCCTATGAAAGAGAGGCTTTCAGTAAGGCAGTCGGCTTTTGACCGGCTGACGGGGCTGGTGGGGCCTGTGGGTGGTTCAAGAGGTGGAATTTCAAATCTGCAAGCGCCAAATGGAGAGATCACAATGATTGGAGTTGATGGGATGCCTTCACAGTGCCAGAGGCGGTTGGGGCAAGGAGATACCAGAAACCAGAGCCAAACCACGCCCAGGATTCTTCGTAGGCCAGTTTCGCCGTCTCGGAGCCAGAGCTCGAGGCGTGCTGATACTGCGGATCAGCCTATGGGGGGCCAGGCTTGTGCGGTTGTCATGCAGCCAGCTGGTGCCTTGGGTGCTGCGGTCAGCCAGTGGGAGCCAATCATGACGCAGCGTGGAGATCCGTCCCTCCCATCTGTGCTTGTGGGGGCCACTCAGCGCGGACAGCCTGCGGGCCCGCTGCCATCGAGGGAGCCAATTTTGGGTGTTGGTGAGGATGTGGCCCCAGCTCTGCCGGCCCCACAGTTGGTCTCTGCGACCGAATCTGGCCCCACCACCGAGACGCTGGCCCAGGTGCATGATGCTCCAGTCCAAACCCAAGCTAACACATGCATGGCGTTGGTTGTTTCAGTAAACCACGAGGTGGATCGTGCGCCTGTCAATCCCAAGGACGCCTTGGAGGGCCCACTGCATGGAGAGGTGACTACGTGCGGGGCTCAGCCATGCATCGCGTCTATGTCGCCCACCGCTGCACCTTTGGCTACAGAAACTGGAGAAGCACAGGATTCGATAGTGCCGAGCGAGGCTTCAGGTAATGAGGAACTGGTGATACATAGGGATGAGCCACTGGAAGGAATGACCCCCCGGAAGCCGTTGCTTATGCAAAGCTCAAAACTTTTTGTGCTAACATCATGAAGAAGATGGCTCCCCCCTATTGAAAGAAGTGCAGGCGTCTGCACTACGGCTGGATGCGGATCCGTTTACGCCAAGGCGAACCACCAGAGCGACTAAGCGTGCTGTAGGCCACGACACTTCCAAGGCGACGCCGACGGAGAGTGTCTTGCTTCGTGCTTTGGGATTGGCGCCCGATGATCTCCAAGTTGATGAGCGGATGGTACAAGATCTTAAGGGGATGTTCGACTCGCCGCTGCGGGAACAACACATTCGCGTCATTGCGCCCTTGTTCGGCAAGTCAATGCCGATCAATGGAGATTTGGGATCCGGGATCTCGGTGGTGGTGCACTAAGCGTGTTCTTAGTAGGAGGGATGGTGCTCTTCGGTTCCTATGAATCCAAGTCCATCTATACTCTGCTGGAACGTGAGGGGTTTAAACAGCCCGGCTAAGTAAGACGCGGTTAGAGAGTTTGTAGCCACCATCAAAGTGAACGTAGTGTGTCTTCAGGAGACAAAATTGGATGTAATCAATCGATACAATGTCTTGCAATGTTTAGGGCCGTCCTTCAACGGTTTTGCTTATGTGCTGGCGGTGGAGACTAGAGGTGGCATCCTACTAGCTTGGGATTCGTCCATCTTGGAGATTGATCATTTTCAGCGTGACGCAGATCTCATCACGGGACAGGTCCACACCCGTTCAGGTGCGAGTTGGTGGATATCTGTGGTCTATGGACCGCAAGGAGATGCGCTCAAAACTGCATTCCTAGAAGAGCTTCATGCTAGGAGAGCGATGTGCCCGGGGCCTTGGCTGTTGTTAGGAGATTTCAACATGATTTTACACGCTTCAGAAAAAATAACACCAATCTTAACAGAAGAATGATGGCCAAGTTTAGGAGTTTTGTGGACAACAACGAACTGAAAGAAATGTACATGCATGGCAGGAGGTTCACATGGTCCAATGAGCGTGATGTGTTGACCATGACGAAGATTGATCGTGTGTTATTATCAGTTGATTGGGAGCTGGAGCACCCTGATTGTATTTTGCAAGATTTGTCTTCCGGAGTCTCGGACCATGCCCCCCTACTTCTGACCACCGGAGCTATGGGATGTCCTAAGAAGCGCTTCAGATTCGAAAACTATTGGCTGAAACTTGAGGGCTTTGATGATGCGGTGAGGGAGGCTTGGACCTGTAGTGATCTGATTGTGGACCCTTTCAAGAGGCTCGATACGCTCTTCCGAAATGCCGCCGCCTCATTGCAAGCATGGGGACAGAGGACAACGGGCAATATCAAGCTTCTAATGGCGGTGGCTACCCTGATTATCTTTAGACTGGACAAGGCACAGGAGGGAAGAATCCTTACGGATCAGGAGCTTTGGCTGAGACGCACCTTGAAATTGGCTCTGTTAGGGATGGCATCCCTAGAGCGCACCATCGAGCATCAAAGATCTAGAATGAGATGGGTTAAAGAGGGGGATGCAAACAAGAAGCTGTTCCAAGTTTTTACGAATGGAAGGAGGGCCAAAAATTTCATCCCCAAGATTAAAATCAACGAGGAGATTGTCACAGACCAGGCGATGATTGAGGAAGCCTTCTCCTCTGCATACCAAGAGCTGATGGGGACCGAACAAGCTAGAGACACTACGCTAGACCTTGATTTCCTCGGCATCCAACCAACTGACCTTCACAAGCTTGACGAGATCTTCACGGAAGATGAGGTTTGGCGTGTTATCGAAGAGCTTCACCCGGACAGAGCTCCGGGGCCGGACGAATTTATTGGTGTGTTCTATCAACGAGCTTGGCTGACTATAAAACAGGACATCATGGCCGCGATCATGAAATTGTACGTCTGCGATGGAAGGGGCTTTGCAAAACTAAACAGAGCACTCATGGTCCTTATTCCGAAGAAAGGTGACGCAGAAGAAATCGGAGACTATCGCCCTATAAGCTTGCCACACAGCTTCTCGAAGCTCTTCTCTAAGATGTTGGCTTCTAGAGTTCGAAGAAGGATGCAAGAGCTGGTCAATGTTAATCAATCCGCGTTTATCCAAGGAAGAAACCTTCACGACAACTTCCTCCTTGTGAGGCAGGTTGCCAGAAAGATCCATGCTAGAAAAGCCCCAGGGTTGTTTCTCAAGCTTGACATATTGCGTGCTTTTGACTCCATCTCGTGGCCGTTTCTGTTTGAAGTCCACAAGTTCTTGATATGGATTGCGATTCTTCTTCAATCTGCGTCTACCAAGATCATTGTCAATGGAGCTCAATGTCGTAGATTCCCACATGCCAAAGGATTGCATCAAGGAGATCTCAGCTCCCCTTTACTCTTCGCCATTGCCATGGATGCCTTGTCCGCTCTCATCTGCAAGGCATCTACAGAGGGTGTGCTTTCCTCCTTCAACAGAATTAAGGCAAATCAGAGATTGTCATTATATGCCTATGACGTAGCTCTCTTCATCCGTCCCACAGCCCAGGACCTTTCTTGTGTGAGAGAAATTCTTCAGGTGTTTGGTCGTGCTTCTGGACTGCGGGTAAACTACAGTAAAACTTCGGCCATACTGATACAAGGACAACAGGAAGATGGAAAGAGAGTTCAGCACTACTTGAACTGCCGAATGGAATCATGGCCATGCAAATACCTGGGCCTCCAGCTTAGTGCCCATCAGCTAACTCGAGCACATTGGTATCCCATGCTTGATCAGGCCAAGAAATTCATCCCATCTTGGCAAAGGGGCTTGATACAAAGGCCTGGCAGACTTGTGCTCGTCAAGAGTGTGCTTTCAGCATGACCAGTACATCATCTACTTGTCATGGATGCGCCTCAATGGGTTTTTGATGAGATCGACAAATGGATGCGTGCTTTTTTCTGGGCAGGGAAAGATTCTGTGAACGGTGGGCAATGTATGGTGGCTTGGCAAACTATTTGCAAACCAACCTGCTTTGGCGGGCTGGGAGTCAAGAACCTGCAATTGCAAGGACTAGCCATGAGAGTGCGATGGGAGTGGTTGAGGAGGACTGATTTCACTCGTCCTTGGCAAGGTCTGCAACTCATGGTGGATCGGGAGGCAAGGGTAGTCTTTGATAGCATGGTGCTAATCAAGGTAGGAGAAGGTAGCAGGGTCCTGTTCTGGACGGATAGATGGTTACACGGGTTCACCGTCGGCGACATAGCCCCCTTGATCGCTAGCATGGTGGACGCCAGAACAAAAAGCAAGCGAACAGTCCATCAGGCCCTAACGGAAGATGAGTGGCTACACGACATAAGAGACGAGCTTTCATTCATGGCACACATATAGTTAATCCACCTGCAACAGGCAATCACAACAGTTGGCAGCAATGTCTCGGAGGAGGATCAGTTCACTTGGCCTTGCGACACCTCAGGTGTCTACACCACAGGATCCACTTACAATCGTCTTTGCCAGGGTTTAACATGGCATGTTGCTGCCCAAAGGATCTGGCGTAGCTGGGCACCCCTCAAGTGCAAAATCTTTGCCTAGCTAGTTTCCCAAAACAGGTTGTGGACATCTGATCGAAGAGCTAGGCACGGTCTGCAGGATGCTCCATCCCCATGTTACACGTGCAATCAAGACGAGGATAATGCGGACCACATCTTGGCACAATGTGTCTTTGCGAGGCAAGTGTGGCACGGATGCTTCGATTACTTACAAGTCAACCTGTACTTGCCGAGCCATGATGCACCTTTCATGGATTGGTGGGGAAGGACTCGGGCTATATTTCAAGGTGCGGATAAGCGAGGGCTTGACTCCTTCATCATCGCGACAGCTTGGCAGCTTTGGAAGCAAAGGAATGCGAGGGTGTTCAATCGGTTAGATCGGATCAGAACACCGGAAAACCTAGTGCATCAAATCTTCGACGATATCAAGCTTTGGAAACGTGCGGGAGTAAGAGTTGTGGGTCTAGCTAGATTTGTGAGAGATTATCTTTTACTTTCTTGCAGGAGTTGGTGTAATCATGACAATGCTTGCATCACTCACGAATCTTGTAAAATACTGTTTCTCTCTTCTATAAAAATATGGTACGCATTCTGCGTACTCTAAAAAAAACAGTTTCAGGCTTACCAGAAATAACATCAGGTTGCAATGTTTAGAGCTATCAATGTTTAGTGCAAGAGTTGGTGATTTGTCATTTTTGTTGCATTTGATGTGTGCATCCTATGAGGTTGATCTCTACATCAAATGCACTCTTGCAATGATGATTCGAGCATCAAGATGATCTCAAACAAGCATGGCACAATGGAACGAAATGAAGAGCATCTCACAAGGAACATTATGATATATCAAGCACGCAAAACAGAGCAGTATGCAAAGAGATATGACATCATGAAGATGCACACATATTATGAGTTTTTAGGAATTGGCCAAATTCAGGGAAAAAACATATGAGCGTCATATACTTAAAGTGCGCACGGGCGGGATTTAGAGGGGTAGCTCACCATGGGCCTGGCCCAGGTCGGCGTGGAAGTGGGCTGTAGCAGAGGCAGCGGCGAACTGGGCCGCAGGGCGCGCTGGGCCGAGGAGGGGCCCATGCGGGCGCGCAACAGGGGCAAGGCAGGCGCGCGTGCGTCCGTGCTCGTCTCCGAGCGTGACGACGACGGCTGCCGGCGGCGAGGTGGCGAGGTTGGCGATGGAGGAGGGGCACCAGCGACGGGGACGGGCGGATCTGGGCGCGGGGAGCCGGATCCGCCGGGTTTCGGGGTTGACGGGGCACCAGCGATGGTGGGTCTTCACGGGAGGAGGCGGACGTCCATGGTGGCGGTGGTGATTCCTTGCAGGGGCAGAGAGGGAGGTGAGACAGGGAGGACGGATGAGGAAGGAGCGGGGACGGTGCGGGCTCACCGGGACGGCGGTGGGACCGGCGCGGAGGAGGCCGGCGGCGGGGTCCGATGGATTGCCGGCGACGACGGCGGGGCGGAGGCGCTCGGGCGCTGAGCTGTAGGTGCGGGGTGAAGCGGGGAGTTGGCGGCGGCACGGGGTCGGGCCGACCCGGGCCCCGATGGGCTTGGCGGGCGCCGCGCGGGCCTGGACTGGCCGGCGGCAGCGGGGAGTGGGCAGGGGACGGGGGAGTCCAGTTGGCGCACGGGGAGAGGCTGTGGAGGGCGGCGCAGGTGGCGGCTGGCCACTGGGGGCTTGCCAAGTGGTGGAGGAAGGCTAGGGCGCGCTGGATCTGGAGGGGGGAGGCGGCAGCGCGGCCCTCGAGGTGGGAGGAGGCACCGAAAATGAGGAGGAGAGGGGTGGCTGCGGCTGGGAGGTAGGAAAAAGGCTAGGAGGATGCCCAAAAAGGAAGGAGGATGGATTTAAATAGGTAGGGGGTTAGGGTTAGAGGGTTAAGAGGGTTTTCGGAGCCTCTGATCGTGAACCTATGGCTCCGGACAGAGGGGAAACTAGGTGGGCTGAGTGTGGTTGTGTGGAAGCCCGTGGGCTGCGGGAGAGAAGAGAGAGAGAAGCCCGACAACAGTCTCGGAGATTGAGACATCCGACGAAGGTACCGACAACGGTACCGATATATGTTTAACGGTTGGGCTATCAAACGAGCTCCAAATGCGACGAAACTTGGTAGGCGGTCTACCTACACTACAATAAGACCGCACGCCAACTTCCATCCCATTCCGAGAACATTTTTATCCCGCTCACGAAACAAGGTCTGAGAGGGGGCGACGGGCGCGCGCGAGAGGTCTGGACTCCGAACGGACAACGGAGAGAACCGGGGGAACCCGAACGGATGCGAGTTTTGAAAAACATGCGGATGAAATGCAGATGATGACATGGAAAAATGCAACACGCAAGCAAATGACATGGCAACAACAACGAATAATTGGAGGACATCTGGCGCATCGAATCCGGGGCGTTACACAAATCTACTTTTACATTATTTGGCACCGGTGCCCTCCATAGCTCATGCGGTGCCATAAAAAGTTTTCTGGGAACCGGAGTAAGTTCGTGCTCTGATGCCCCATTCGAGCATTGCAATAGAATATACTACCATCTGTACGTGCTGCTCTGATGCCCCATCTTTCTGAAGGTGGACGATAGGAACTCGCGTGAAGATTGACCATAGGTTGGCTTGCTTTGATTTTTCTATGTACATATGGGTCCCATCTTTCTAGGGGCTGCACCCACACGGTGTGAGGCCGGTGCCAAAGAAATTTACTAGGGCATTGATGCCTAGTCTACTATATTTTAACATGCCGGGCACCGGCTACGTAGTGGAAGGCCTTATGGGAAAAGCTGGGGAAGAGACGGCTTATTTTTTAAGCCGCCAAAAGAACTGGCCCTAGGAGTAGTAGCTAGGAATACTAGGAGTAGTAGCTAGGGGTCGACTGTGCGAGATGAGCTGGAGAAAGTAAATGCAGAGAGATGAAATGCAAAAAAGACGGAGGGATGTGATGGATGCTTGTCCGTTTATTTTACCAAGCCACTTATTACTAGCAGTGGTTGGGTTTTGTGATATGACGGCTTTACTGCCGCGCCACGAGCAGGGTGAGAGTGGAACTCTCGTGCAGCGCCGCCCTCTACACTTGTACTACATCGGTCGTGGTTTATTAGCCCCCCATTGAATTTGACTGAAGATTTAACTAACAAAATGTTAGTGCATGTCAACAAAAACTATATCATTGGATTCGTATTTGAACATAGTTTTCAATGATATAATTTTAGGTGAAATGCATCAACATTTATCGTACTATATATAATGTTAGTTCAATTTTTGGTCATACTAATCTATAGTAGTAAGGTGCCCGTGCGTTGCACGGAAGAGTGAAATGGATTGATTGGGGAGTTGTTTATTTTGACAAAGGATGTGGGGGTCATCTCATGTCTAACGGGTATCGATAGGTTTCTTCGGATATTATTTCATCTCTAGAGCTCACAAAAATCAGGGTGAAATGGATAAAAAAGGTATTTTTTGCAAACTAAAGCGTTCAACTGTTCAACCTGCATCCAAAACTTGTGAAGAAATAGCACTTATTGTGCTTTGCAAGAAATGATCTTTAAGAATTAGTTTTTGAGTATCAATTGTTATACATGTTGGCTACAGATGACATGGCACTTTCTTATAGTCAACAGTTGGCTATACTATCAAGTATTAACCATGCCCTTATACACCTATACGGAGGGATTAAATCAGGATGACTTGGAAGGGGCAGAGGAGATGTAAGAAATGGTTCATAGTAAGTCTTTCACCAGTACTGTAGTAAAAGTTCATACATGGAAGATTCTAGACTAAACCATAAACAGATACACTTTTATTCATGCGTGATACTCCAATAGAGCAAGATCATGCATGGAAGTCTCCACATGCTTAAACAGCGGATTACATTGAGCGAAGACTAATGATCAACATTTGACTTGATAATGCGTATGTCTAGGTGAACCTCCTTGGAGTCCCTGTGCACCGTGTTGGGGGGTAAATAAGACCATGGGTTTTCCATGTCCACATCGGCGGGAAGGTCCCAGCTCGGCAGAGTCCAAGTCAGTTTGATGAAGCCGGTGTCGCCGCCCATGTACCTCGGAGGGGTAGTAACTGTGAGCACCCACCCATACATCGGCCTCGTGTAAGTGTCAGCGTCAGCGGCGTCGCCCCTGACGCACACTACAGAGATGGGGCAGCGGCCTGCGCGGGCCTCGCCGGTGCCCACGATCAAGAGGAAGACGCTGTCGTCCTCCTCCGAGACTAGCAGGCGGCGGTGATCCTCCAGCGACTCCGGCATGGTGAACGGGTAGCACGTCTCGTACTTGATGTTCTCCGCCAAGGGCCAGTAGTGACCGCTGCACGCATCCGTGAGGTGATGCACCATGTCCGCCGGCGAGCCCCAAAACGGCATCGGTCACTCATAGCAGTAGACGAAGGGCTCCTTGGAGGCGTCGACTAGGCCATCCATGAAACGGGAGTTGCTGTAGGGGACGTTGCGCCAGTTGAATATATGAGCAAGTTTTTTACTACTAGATTTAATCTAATAAGCACAAAATAAATCATGACGGCTATAGCAGAGATTAAACTAATCATGTGGACTAGCATAGTAGTAGGATACTGAGTAGAAACATGAATTCTACCACGATTTTGAACAAGAAGGACAGAAACACATACGGTGCAACAAGAGCAGCACCGTCGGCGCTGAGGTTGTCGCCCATGTCGTTGAGGAAGAGGTTGCCGAGGTCGGGGAAGAAGTCATCATCGGTGAAGTCGTGGCTGCCAGCAGTCGCGAGAACGCGCTCCCCAAATTTCAACAGCGCCCACCGAATGGAGCGCGGGAGGGAGTGGCTGTAGGGGACATTGCGGCCGCCGAATGGAGCGCAGGAGTAGCACACGAAGTAGTAGATGGTGTCCTTACTAGTACTCCCTAGTCTCTACTCTTACTAGTAAGGTACACGTGCATTGAACGCATGAGATTCTGGTGGTTTGTGCATTATGCTTCTACATGTGGAGTCTTCGAGATTCTACATGTGGCAAAATCTGGTGGAATGTAGATCATATCCAACGGCCAGTAGTGCTCGGATTTGCCATCTTTGTGCCGTCGGATTGGCTTCATCCAACGACCAACTTTCAAGGTTATTCACACACTATACAGGGGTATAGATAGAAAACCGAGTTGGTGATGATGGTGTGCCTGCCATCTTGTAATATAGACCGTCTGATCTATATCTGATGGATAGAAAGCCAACTATGACAATTTTACAAAAGATACCCGTACCTCTCTCCACATTTACAGATAAGGCCTTGCCTCGTTCATCCTTATCTCCCACAACCTCGTGCTCCTCCCTAAGTCTCTATCTCTACTCTTATCTCTATCTCTACTACTCTTCTTTGTTTTTATAACAAATCGAATAGTACTGTGCCGTTCGCTGCACGCCCGGCTGAACACGCCTCCTCGCCTCCATCATCACCAACTGAGTCTTATAGGAGTAGGAGTAGAGAAAAAACTGAGTTGGTGATGATGGTGTGCCGTGCAATGCATGAGCATCTTGCTATTTTTTTGCATATAATTCCAAACACCACGTAGACACGGTGTTTGACCATTTTACAACTATGTTAGTATCATTGTTAGTGGTCAGCCGGTGCAAGTTATAGCCCCGGGGGTTTTAACCTTTTTTTAGTAATGATATCTGGCGATTGTTCGGCACGAGCTCAATCCTGGCGAATCCCACATAACCGTCAGATTTCCATCCGATGGTGGCCTGTTTTTAAGCCATAGTATTTTACAAAACCTCCACCCTTACACACGTACTATAACTGCGTCGCGGGCGTTCACAACTGCCATGTCTCCCAGCGAATGTTTGCTAGGGATTGGAGTTAGCACCGATGGCGGTTCATAGTCGTTCCATGATCAGGCATTGAAGTTTGTAACTATTTTAGATTAGAATATACTACTCCTCCGGTGCTAGTAGTAGAGCAGAGTCCTACTCTACTACTCTACTCAAGCAAGTTAGGGCATAGTACTGTAGTAGGTACTATAGGGACTAGGGCGTGCCAGTACTGTCATCACTCAAGCAAGTTGTCTGGCATCGATATGACCCTGCGCTGCTGGTATGTGTCTCGTAAGTCAAGCGGCATGCTGTAGTCATCATCACCTGTCCACTTCCCGCAGCACATATTCGCTTCTCCATCTTTGTCCACACATAATCTCGTCCAATCTTCCATTCCCGCTAAGGCGCCTCCCCCTCGTCCGAAACCCAAGCACTAACAATGGCAGAACCGAGCAGCGTCCGCCGAAAGAGTGGCTGGAATTTGCTCCCCACAGAGGTAATCAAGATCATTGTTTCGCGTGTGGACAATCTCAGTACCATGCCGCTTGCCGCGTGCTCGTCGGGGCTGTACCGTTTACTCAAAGCCCTCAGGCCGGAACTTTTTAAGCGAGCTCCTTGCTTGCTGATGCTGCCTGATCTTCAGAAACGGCATGTCACACAGCATAACGATCGTAGGGTGGCGAGAATCAACCCCCTTGACTGCGATCAGATCCCCATCACCCTCAACTACATTAACGATATGTATTGGGTCAGCATGAACACGTCTTGGATGGTGCTCGTCGACGGTCGCGGCAGCTAGATGCTGGTGGAGGTCTACACCCGGCGACTCATCCCCTTTCCTTCGATTAACACTACACTGCTTTGGCACCTTGGCCCAGAATACTCGGAATCTTACAGTAGCCAACATGATACCAAGTTTGATTTTCTCAAGGTTGTAATCTGCCAAGTGCCCACAAGATCTGCGAATTATAAAGACTTCACGCTAATTGCGTTCTTCAACCGCGGTCTCGCCTATCTGACAGGTCGCTGCGGTAAGTGGATAAATCTACACGTCCATTGCAAGATCATACATCCTCCATGGTTCTCTGATGCCATTGAACACAAGGGCTTCATTTACGCCGTCGACTCCTTCTTAGCTGGATGTATTGCTGGCCTACTCCAGTCATGGCTACAAACAGCTGTTACAGCAGTATGGTACTTGCCTATGATATCATGATGGCTTGCTTATATTACTGTCAACATTTACTGAAAAAAATATTCATGCTCATAACATGTTGTTCTTAAGATTGACTACATCAAGAGCCCTTTTTTATTTGACTCCAACTTGATATAATGTTGTAGGCCACCTGGTGTCCCTACCCTTCCTAATCCCAGAACCTTTCAAAGAAAAGCGGCATGGCAGTTGCAGGTGGTTCCTGGCTCGATCAGACAATGGTGAACGATTGATGATCATTCGCATGTACCAGACGTGTTGTTTCACGGAATAAAATCACAGTCATTGCAAGGTCTTTGAGCAGGATCCCAGCTTCTCTGGGCCTTCAGGAATTTTCGACTGGAGGCTGGTAAGTAGCCTTAGTACACACTCTCTATTTGTCAGACTGAATTATCTGATTAACCAGGAGATAACCGACGGCAAGGATCGTGATGGCAGTGTGGTTTCGTTCATCAGGCAAAACTGTGTGTACGCAGCATACCATGCGTCTCTGCATGCACCATACCCTGATATGTGCCGCCCTGCTCTGCAGCCCAAAGTAGGAGAGAGGGTCGCAAGTATCAAACTTCGACCTGCTGGCTGGAGTTTCCCCTGTCAGGCACCCATCTGGTTCAAGCCGTCAGCCAATCTCCATAGCTTAATAAATAGTAACGTCTAACTGAGCCAATTAGTTGGATGCGTACACTTGGTGTAGTAGGATCTTTATTTAGTTTGATGCATACAGTTGTTCTTTTTTGGTAGCCCTTTTGTAATAATGGCTGATGTTTGGTTTGGAAGAGAGAGCTGCGTCTTCACTCTCCTGGCCTGCTTACTTCTTCTGTTGCACCCCCAGCGCTGGTTGCTGCTGCTGCTGTTTTCAATGTACAATCAGTGGTATATTTCGTCTGTTGGTTGAATAAATGTGTTGTTAGAACGACAAACACAATGTTTTGGAAGTCGTTGCACGGTTCGATCCTTAGTGCCCCGTACCGTACGTAGCGCATACTATTTTTCGTACGGAGCACATTTTCCACTTATTGATAACATGCAGCCCACTGATGAAGGCCCAATAGAGGAGCCCATAATTAACTGGAAGGGAGGCTCTCACATGAATTCAGCCCAGGTACATGCTCATGGTCCCCTAAACATAAATAAGTAAATAAAGAAATAAAGCTAAATGCTCATGCACTAGTTCTTTAAATTCATGATTTAATAGGAGGATATTATTTCCTATGATAGTGTCGTTACATACAGTCGATATTATTCTTAGGCAAAGATAGCGACCAGTCTTCTTTCTCCCAGCATTTTCTTCTTGCAAGCAGCGGACCCATGCAAATCGTAGTCAATGTCGTAAATACTTCTAGTCCATTTTTATTTTTCAATAAGAATGTCCAACCCAGCCCAGCACATTGGCGACAACACTTTATCCTCCGCCTTGGTGCACTTGCCACGGCATCGCCGCCTGGCCCTGTTGACATAGTTTTTTTCGAAACGGTCCCTGTCAACATAGGGAATCGGGAGAGAACTATAGTTGTGAGTATGACGGTACGGCCCCACCAGGTCCACTCCCGAACACAAGCAAGCGCCTCTTTTACTACTCAGATGCACCCCTCGTTTTTTACTCTAATCCACCCTACTGATATCTGGGACCCACATCATTTTCAACGTATAGTCATTTAATGATAGAATTGCACAACTTTTTTTGAGTAGTAATTCGGAGGAGCAGGCTATAAACTGGGTTGTGCGGTCTCTGTGGCCCGTCTAACAACATGACTAGCCCATCAGTTTTTTCTTTGGGAAAATATGTAGCCCAATATTTCTTTTTGAAGAATACCCAAGCTAGGCCTATTTGTTTTCTCCGACTTACTAGACTGAAAATCTTTCAAGACGAGGAGGGATGCATTCCATCCTGGCCAAAGAGTATGGTCAGTGTCTGTTAAAAGTAAAAGGGGTTGAAAATTCCAAAAAAATTATAGCAAATGGGATATTAGTTTCTTTTTTTGTTTTTGTTCTTCACTGATATTTTATAGTATTTCATTGGATTTAACATGACATAGTACTAATAGATTTTTAAATTTGTTTTACTATGGCTACTAATTTTTGAATTTAGAATATTTTGTTCCCCGGCAAAAATTTGCGAATTTTCAAAATTTCGCACATATTTAGTTATTTTTTAACCCTGGTACTTACCAGAAAATGGGCAGCAATTCTAAAAATGGAAAATGGGCTGCAATAAATTCCATATGAATTAGAAAATGAGTAAAAATTATAAAAATAATAGCAAATGGGTTGTACACGCCACAGATTTCGAGGCTGACTTGTTTACGCAAGGCTTTGTCAGTCAACACACGATTCTAGCAGCAGTGACTGTTGGATGTCCATCCAACGACCGACGTGCTTCTTCAATCTCTGATCTTCCTGCTCCAGCCGCCTAAACTAGCGCCGACGGGACTGCCTCCTCCCTCCTCTTGTGGCCCGCTGTGAAGCCGCGCAGGCTTCCCTGGCCCACCCTACTCCCTCCGCTGGCCTGGCCGCACGCGATCAACTGCCTCCTTATTATGCGAAAAAATGATTCCTCCCACTGACATCTGGGGCGCACTGGTTGGGAGGCTGACCTATGGGCCTACTAAGTTAACGCGTACGCAGGGCTTGTCAACTTAGTCTTTTTTTAGGGTCTTGTCAACTTAGTCAACAAATGATTCTAGCAGCAGTAACCGTTGGATTTGAATCGAACGGTCCTGCTGCTTCTTCAATCGCTGCTCTTCTTGCACCAGCCGCCCAAACCAGCGCCGACGAGATCGCTTGCTCCTGCCTCTAGTGGCCGGCTGTGCTGCCGTTGAGGCCTCACCGCACCCTACTACTCCCACCGCTAGCCAGGCCCTGCGGCGACGGGAGCCTCTCACTGCAGCCCAACCAGTGAACCCTCATACTCCTCTCCGTGTGGGCATCCACTGCTGCGTCTTCCCCGGCTCCGCGTCATCCTCTTCCTAGGCCTCGCCGTCCTCCACCGCCCTAGTGCTCTTGGGGCGGCGTGGTCAACATGGTCATGGAACGACTTCCATTGGACGTGGACTGTACGTGGAGAGGCTGACAGTTGGGTCCACAGCCACACATAAGGAAATGCCTCCTTATTATGCGCAAAATAATGATTCCTCCAGCTGACACCTGGGACCCACTGGAAGGGCCTCTGTATTTCGCGAAAAAACGTGCCCCCCGCTGACAGGTCGGACCCACCAGCTATATCTTCGCACGCAAGGAAGTGCCTCCTTATTACGCAGAAAAAATGAATACTCCCCTGGCTAGCTGGGACCCAGCATAGTGGGATGCTGACTTGTGGGCCTACTAAGTTGACGGGGACGAAGGGCTTTGTCAACTTAGTCAATATGAACGATTCTAGCTCCAGTTATCGTACGATGTTCTTCCAACTAGGGATGAAAATGGAGTGGAAAGTTTCCGCTTTTCCGGAGGAAAAACGGAAATGGAGAGGAAATATGAAAATGGAAATGGAAATTTGCAAAACGGAAATGGAAATAGAATTTTTAATGCGGAAACGGAAACAAAACCGGAATGGTGTTTTCCGGTGGAACACACGTGGAAACGAAACTTTCTGTTTCCGTTAATATGAAATTTTCGTTTCTAATATAGGCCCATGGCTACTTTGTAGCCCAGCTATCAAACAACACGCAATGACACAATGAGTAGAATGAGCAAAATGTATCATTTGAGTTCCAACTTTTACTACCACACACATACGCAACTAGACCCTATACGGAATTGTCATGTACTACTACAATACTACCCTGTGTTACCAACACAACCATTTTATTTTGTATCCATGTTAACAATTCCATCAATTTGTTTGTTTTTTGTATGTATTTCTTCATGATTCAAGGGGGCTTTAAGTTCCGGTTAACACACAGTTTTGTTTTCGTGTCCGCTCTGTATTCGCTCCGTGTTTGTTTCTGGTAGTATTTGTTTCCGTATTCGTTTCCGGGGTTTCTATATTCGTTTCCGCTTCTGCAAAAAAATATGAAAATAAATATGGTAGCACCTAGTTCCGTCCGTTTCCGAGCCGTTTTCATCCCTACTTCCAACGGTCGTAGTGTTTCTTCAACCTCTGGTCTTCTTGCTCCAACCGCCCAAAGCAGCGCCGGTTGTGCCGCCTGCTCCTGCCTCCCGTGGCCGGATGTGCTGCCGCGGAGGCCTCACCGCCCCCTACTACTCCTACCGCTGGCCAGGCCCTGTGGTGACGGCAGCCTCACACCGCAGCTGAACCAGTGAACCCTCATACTCCTCTTCACGCGGGCTTCCACTACCGTGTCTTTCCCGGCTCCGTGTCGTCTCCTTCCTAGGCCTCGCCCTCGCCCACCGCCCTGGTGCTCTTGGCGCGGCATGGTCAACATGGTCAAGGAACGACTTCCATCGGACATGGACTGTACGTGGAGAGGCTGACAGTTGGGTCCACGGCCGCAGCAAGGAAGTGCCTCCTTATTACGCGCAAAATAATGATTCCTCCAACTGACATCTGGGACCCATAGGAAGGGACTCTGTATTTTGCAAAAAAAGTGCCCCCCGCTGATAGGTCGGACCTACGAGCTACATCTTCAAACGCGAGGAAGTGCGTCCATATTACGGGCAAAAAAAATGATTCGCCCCCTGACTGCTGGGACCCACCAGCTACATCTTCACACGCAAGGAAGTGCCTGACAGTCGGGACCCACCTGGTCGAAGCGTACGTAGCGTTGTCATTCTGGTCGCGAACGTGTATGTACATACTGGTCGATGTAGAGGCACGCACGTGTCGTAGTAGAGGCGTGTACGTAGCATGTACACGTACGTACAGCGGCCAGGGTACAAGAAAGAAAATATGGCCACGTACGTACATACGGGCGGGGTGTCGAACGCCTACTCGCGCATACGTACGGCCAGGGCTCGTGTACATGGTTGGGTCGGAACAGAGAAACTGCGTCGTCGTCGTGTTCATGGGGAGGCAACAGAATGCGTCGTGTTCATCAAGAGGCAACAGAATGCGTCATGTTCATCGGGAGGCAACAGAACGCATGGGAGCCAACCGGCTTGGACGGAACAGGCAATGGAAACGAGGCCTGGCGTACCGCAGAACGGAGGAAACGGCCTTGTGTTTGACCGGCCACGTTCGAAACGGGATCCTATTCATCAGGAGGGGTCTGGCATACTGCAAAACAGAGGAAACGGACTTGTGTTGGACCTCCTACGGTCAAAACGGGGTCCTGTTGATCGGGAGGGGTGTGGTGTACCGCGAAACAAAGGAAACGGACTTGTGTTAGAGCGCTACGGTCGAAACGGGGGTCCTGTTCATCGGGAGGGGTGTGGCGTACCGCAAAACGGGACTCCACGGGATATTGCTCATCTCCACCGTCGACCTCCTCCAGCCTCCACGGGGTACTGTTCATCCACCATTGACCTCCTCCAGCCTCCACCTGCGACTGCTCATCCACGGGCTCCTGTTCATCTAGCCTCCACCTGCGCGCTACTCCACCGGCTACTGTTCAACCACCCCTCTCCACAGGCTCCTGTTCAACCACCCCCTCCACGGGATATTGTCCATCCACCCCTCCACCGTCTACTATTCATCCAGCCCTCCACGTGGTCGTCCTGTTCATCTAGCCCTCCACGGGATCCTGTTCATCCAGCCCCAACCATCTCGATCGATCGGGGTCATGTTCATCCAGAGGCAACACCACGGGGTCATGTTGATCCACCCCACCGCTCACTGTTCATCCAAACCCCCGCGCAACGCTCATTGTTCATCCAGAGGTAGCATCGATCGGCTTCAGTTAGCAGTAGTAGCGAAGGAATTGCTCGATCGGGTTCAGTTAACAGCCATCGATCGACTCGGGTTCAGTAACGCGTAGACTGCAGTGCAATCGCTCGGGTTCAGTAGGCGAACGCCTCACTCGAGTTCAGTTAGAGCGCAAAGCCTCACACCCACGTGCGTGCGTGTACGAGAGAAACGCGCAAACCTCCATGCATCGCTCGGCCCCGACCACCCACAGTAACCGGGAACACCCCGATATTTTCCTCGCCCTCGCTTCTACCATGGTTTTCTCCGTCATGGATGGCCCAAAGAATGTCATGTAGCTGCATCTCCGGCCTGCCCAGGACGAAAAGCCCATTTTCTGCCATGATTTTTTGTCATAGAAATAGGATCCCACCACATCTATGATGATACCGGGTTTTGTCACAATTATCGTCATAGAAGTGTCATAAGTATGACAGAAAAATATTTCGTTCGCCCAAAATGTCACGGATGTGTCTTTTTTTGTAGTGAAGGGAAGGAACTTCGGTAAAACATCCTCGTCTCCATCGGTTCCACTTTTGGTTATCTGTCACCTTTACTTGTGCAAGCTATATTGTGTTATTTCCGTTGCTTGCTTGTGTGCTTTTTGTTGTTGCATCATATAGGTTGCTCACCTAGTTGCATATCTAGACAACCTATTTTGATGCAAGGTTTAATTTGGTAAAGAAAAACTAAAAAATTGTTAGTTGCCTATTCACCCCCTCTCTAGTCAACTATATTGATCCTTTCAATTGGTATTAGAGCCTCGTCTCTTTATTAAGGACTTTGTCATCCGAAGAGTATGGTTGACACCGTAGACGGTGGGGAGGAGCACCCCGGTGTGAATCCTACCTCATCTACGGCCGATGGGGGAACCTCAGTCTCACGTGATGAATGCAATGTGGCTTTGGACACATTGAAAACCTCCATGACGGCCGAGATCAAAGGCATGCTTAAAAACTTTCTTGATGGTCTCAAATTATCCACCGCGCCGTTGGAAGTGGTCGATCCCACTACCAAGGTGGTGGATGCCAACTCCGATAAGGGGGAAGCTTCTAGTGAAAGAGTTCCTTTATCTAGTGGTAGAAATGGAAATGGCATGTTTGTCCATGTGGAACCTCCTCTTACCTATGGAGGACCAATTCCCTCTACTCATTTAAATCATGTCGGCCCTCCCCCTAAGATTGTGAAAAATGAAGATTTTGATGCTTGGGTCTATCGCTTTAAGCGTCATTTAAAACATGTTAATACTAATCTTTGGAGAATTATTGAAGAAGGTTTCTATCCGCATGACCCAAGCAACTTCACCCCAAGAGAAGCCGCGGATAATCAATTCAATGAGAATGCTCTCTTCATCCTTCAAGATGCAATTCCACCCGAAGACATTGCTCATCTCCGACCATTCACCGTGGCCAAGGAAGCATGGCACCATGTTGTTTCCCTCTACAAGGGAAGCGCTATCATTCAACGCTCAAACTATGAAGTGGTGCAAGATGAAGCTGATGAGTTTGCAATGAATGAAGATGAAGAACCTCGTGTGCTTTACCGGAGATTGACCTTGCGATCTCACTCCGAGATCATGGGAGTAAGGATACAGATAACAATTGGATCAAGCACAAGTTCCTCAAGGCCATGATGCCTTACCACAAGGCCATGTCTTCCTTCATCCGTCAAAGGCCGGACTTCCACACCTTGTCCTCAAATGCCATGTTGGATGAGTTTATGGCGATGAGGATCTTGGACAAGACCGCCGACAATGCGGTGTTGCATTCTCAAAGAGCAAAGAAGCCCAACCTTGCCTTGAAGGCCAAGGTTAGTGTGGAAGAAGAGGAAGAAGAGGAAGATGAGGAGAGTAACCCCGAAGATACGAAATATGATTATCATGAGCACATGGCTCTTGCTTCAAGGAAATTTTGGAGCAAGAAGAACACAAGGCCCAACTTCAACAAGAACAACTCAAGTGGCTACAAGGGCAAGCAGCGTGTGAGAACATGTTACAATTGTGGCAACATGAGCCACTTTGTTGTGGATTGCCCTTACAATAAGCGGGAAGACAATGGTGGCAAGCTCATCCGAAAAGACAAAGCCAAGTCCTTCCCCAACAAGAACAACTTCACCAAGAAGACTCCTACCAAAGGGTTGGTGGCACAAGAAGAATACAATGAGGATGATGATGATGATGAAGATAGTGAATTCATGGCCATGGCCTCCGTTGCCATTGCCACCACTCCACGGGTGTCTCTCTTCGATTCACCCAACGAGAACATCACCGCCAAATGCCTCATGGCCAAAGCCACCAACAAGGTAACCCCCGGCATCAAAACTACCATCATTACTAATACCTCCTTGATGTATTGCATTGATGAAAATGAGGGGTCTAATGAAGAGATAAATGAATTTGAGTCTTTTATGAGTAAGCTCAAGGGCAAATCCAAGAAGCACTTCGTTTCTCTCTTGGAACAACTTGGTGAAGCCAATGACATGATCGAGGCTCATGAAGAAGCCATCTCCAAGATGGAAGGTCATAGTCGTGACTATGTCGATGAGATATCGAATCTCTCTAATGCTCTTGAGGAAGAGCGTGGGCATCGTTTGGCTCTTGAGGAGTCACACAACGATGACCATGCTAAATAAAGAAAGATCTTGGTCATGCTCTTGTTGTTTCTCGTGTGCTAAACTCTGATAAGGCTAAACTTGGGGTTGATCTTGCTAGACTCAAAGAGGAGTTTGATTTACTTGACAAGGCTCACAAGGCCTTGAAGGGTGCTTATGCTAGCCTCAAGGAGTCTCATGATCAACTCCAAGTAAAGCTAACCAAGGAGAAATCCACATTTCCTCATATGGTCTTAATTGATAATGCAAATGCTACTAACCCGTGTTGTGAGCATGTGCATCTTGTGGAGGAAAATGCCAAGTTGAAGGAGCAACTTAAGAAATGCCTTGTGTCGTGTATACAAGGTGAGAAGAATCTCAATGACCTTTTGAGCAATCAAAAGGAAGTTGTTGCCAAGGAGGGAGTTGGGTTCACACCCAAGTCCAATAAAAAGAAGAAGAATGACAAGACCAAACGACCTCCCCCTCTCAAGAAAACCTTTGTGAAGGAGGGAGAGGGTGATTCTAAGGAGAAGAAGAACAATCTAAAGGGTGGCAACGTCAAAAAGGGCAATGCCATCCCTTCCAACAAAGCCGGCGACTTTAACCCTTCTTATGTGTTGTGTCGTGCTAGTGACGGGCATGTCTATGCTAAATTTGTTGGTTCTCCTTATGAGTACATTGAATGGTCTATTTGGGTTCCTAAGACCCTTGTTACTAACATCAAAGGACCCATTACTCAATGGGTACCTAAAACCAAGCATTGATCTCTTGTAGGTCTTTGCTTCCGGTGGGGGATCATGGTTGCTCGATAGTGGAGCCACAAATCATATGACCGGAAGCAAGGACTTGGTGGTGGATGTGCAAAAGATTCCATCTATGCCCACCAATGTCGAGTGGGGTGATGCCTCGTTCTCCAAGGTATTGGGTCTTGGCAAGGTCGTCATTTCTCATGATCTCACGATCGAGAAAGTCATGCTTGTTGAGTCCCTTGCATATAATTTACTTTCTGTTCGTCAACTTGCACTCATGGGTTTTGCCACTTTCTTTCCATGGCCATCTTGTGGAACAAGATTCTTAAAGTAGCTTTTGTTGGGCATGTCGAGAACGGTCTTTATGTGATTAACTTTTCGGAGTGACCCACTAAGACCGCGACATGCCTAATGGCTAAAGTTGATGTGGGATGGCTTTGGCATCGCCATCTTTCCCACGTCAATATGAGATCTTTCAAAGTCTTCTCAAGGGGGACCATGTCCATGGACTAACAAATGTTAGTTTTGCCAAAGATCGTGCTTGCAGTGCTTGTATCGAAGGAAAGCTACATGAGAAGGCTCACCCTCCCACGACTATCATCTACTCGAAGAGACCCTTGGAGCTCCTTCACATGGATCTCTTTGGGCCTCCATCCTTTGATAGTCTTGGGGGTAGAAAGTATTGCTTGGTGATTGTGGATGATTATTCAAGATACATGTGGGTATATTTCTTCAAGAGGAAGAGTGAGACTCAACAAACCGTCATCGACTTTGCAAATGAAGCTCAACGTCAACATGATGCAAAGATCTTGATAATAAGGAGTGACAACAGCACTGAGTTCAAGAACTACACCTTGGATGAGTTTCTTAGTGATGAGGGGATCAAGCATCAATATGCTACACCATACACCCCTCAACAAAATGGTGTCGCGGAGAGGAAGAATCAGACGTTGATGGATGCGGCAAGGACCATGATGGCAGAGTTCAAGTCTCCTTACAACTTTTGGGCCGAAGCCATCAACACAACATGTCATGCATCCAATTGTCTCTATCTCCGCAAGGGCTTGAACAAGACTCCCTATGAAATACTCATCGGTAACAAGCCCAACCTCAAGTACTTCCGGGTGTTCGGGTGTAAGTGTTTCATTCTCAAGAAAGGTGTTCGTTTGTCTAAATTTGAGGCTAGAGCTCATGAGGGCATATTTGTTGGTTATGCTACAAACTCCCGTGCTTACAGTATCCTTAACAAGTCGAACGGACTCACTGAGGAGACATGTAACATGGAGTTTGACGAGAATAACGGCTCCCAAGTGGAGCAAACTGGTACTTGTGATGTAGGTGATGAAATTCCTCCCCAAGCCATAAGAAGAATGGGTGTTGGTCATATCCTACCCATTGAGGAACCCCTTGTGGCCGAAGGAGAAGGACAATAATCCACTCAAGTGGAGCCATCACCAACCCAAGACCCACACGCTTCCGAAGAACAAAGTGAAGGCCCTCAACCTCATGAATAAGATCAAGGGCAAGATCAATCTCAAGATAGTAGTGAACCACCAAGTGATGCCCAAGGTCAAGTTCTCTCTTCCGAGCAAGTTCAAGATCAAGAGCAAACTCAAGATCAAGAACAAGCTCATGACAGCGCTCAAGATGATCAAGTTTCCCCTCCTCCTTTCACATTCGAGGAGGAATTAGAGCGTCGTGCCATGAAGATTGCTTCCAAGCTCACACCAAAGGTCATCTCATGGAGAATGTCATTGGAAGCCTAAGAAAGGGGGTAAGCACTCGTAGACAATTAGCAAACTATTGTGAACATCACGTGTTTGTTTCTTGTGTCAAACCCCAAAAGGTCTATGAGGCGCTCGAGGATCCGGATTGGCTCAATGCCATGCATGAAGAACTCAACAACTTCGAGCACAACCAAGTGTGGAAATTAGTGCCAAGGCCATCCGAGAATCATAATGTCATTGGAACCAAGTGGATATTCAAGAACAAGCAAGATGCTCATGGAAGCATTGTTCGCAACAAGGCTTGTTTGGTGGCACAAGGCTACTCCCAAGTCGAGGGTATCGACTATGGTGAAACCTTTGTTCCCGTTGCTCGCCTTGAATTTATGTGTTTGTTTATTGCTTATGCTTCTCATCATAATTTTAAGTTGCAACAAATGTATGTGAAGAGTGCTTTTCTTAATGGTCCCATTAATGAGTTGGTGTATGTCAAACAACCCCCGGGGTTCGAGGATCCCTATCTCCCCGATCATGTGTACCAACTCAACAAGGCTCTCTATGGCCTTAAACAAGCCCCACGTGCGTGGTATGAGCATCTTATTGAGTTGTTACAAGATCGTGGGTTCGGAATTGGGAAAATCGACCCCACTTTTTTTTACTAAGAAGGTCAAAGGGGAGTTGTTTGTGTGCCAACTATATGTTGATGATATTATCTTTGGTTCTCCTAACAAAGCTTTCAATGAAGAATTTGCCGCTCTCATGACCTCAAGGTTCAAGATGTCTATGATGGGAGAGTTGAAGTTCTTTCTCGGGTTCGAAATCAAGCAAAGAAGAGAAGGAACCTTCATCAATCAAGCCAAATATACTCAAGACATGCTCAAGAGATTCAAGCTAAGTGATGTCAAGCCGGCCTCCACTCCAATGCCCGTCAAATGCCAACTTGACATATATCCCAATGGTAAAGCGGTGGATCAAAAGGTATTTCACTCCATGATTTGCTCCTTGCTTTACCTTTGTGCATCTAGACCGGATATCATGTTGAGTGTGGGAATTTGTTCACGGTTTCAAGTTGCACCTAAGGAAAGCCACTTTGTGGCGGTCAAGCGAATCTTTCTATATTTGGCTCATACCCCAAACGTTGGCTTACGGTACCCAAGATGAGCCAACTTTGATCTTTTGGGCTATTCAGACTTAGATTGGGCGGGAGAAAAAGTGGATAGGAAGTCCACCACCGGAGGGTGCCAATTTCTTGGTTGCTCTTTGGTGAGTTGGTCTTCTAAGAACTGGAGTTGTGTGTCTCTCTCGTCCACCGAAGCGGAGTATGTGGTTGTCGGTAGTTGTTGTGCTCAGCTTTTATGGATGAGGCAAACTTTGAAGGATTACGGTGTCACTTGTGACGAAGTGCCTCTTTGGTGTGACAATGAGAGTGCCATCAAGATCTCTCTCAACCCGGTGCAACACTTCAAGATGAAGCATATTGAGATTCGGTATCACTTCATCCGGGATCACATTAGGCGAGGGGAGATCAATCTCAAGTATGTCAACACTCATGATAACCTTGCAGATATTTTCACGAAGCCCTTGGATGAAGCAAGATTTTGTGAGTTAAGGCATGAGCTAAATATCATTGATTCGAGCAATGTGGTTTGAATCCTTGCACACCCCACCATACTCATCATGCTATCTTGTTTAGGTCTAGGCATGGACATAGGGGGAGTGTTGTTCTCTCAATGAACTTCTCCTCCCCCCATTATGCATAGATCAACTCTTTCACATTAGCCATTTTTATGGTACTTGTGCTTCAAAGACGAGTCTTGGTCATGGGCCCAAGGATAATTCTTCACGGTGCCATACCAAGTGACTCATACATAGGTGGCTCCGGCCACCTCCCTCTCGTCCTGTGAGTTGTGGTTAGTGTTTCTCGTCCTGCGAGTTGTGGTTAGTGTTTTGGTCTTCATTGTCTTTTGCCTTTTCTCTGTGCCGTGTCCGTGTCTTCGTTGGTGCTTGCCTCTTGGTTGTTCGGCGTCTTGAAGGTTGATTTGCAAATGTCATTTTTCGTGTGAAACTTGCATTTTCTTGGGGGTACGGTACTACCGTGGGGAGCCACGGTACTACTGCAGGGGTTGGTTGCTCTGTGTGTACACAACTGCATCCCAGGGGCACGGTACTACCGCTTCCATCGCGGCAGTATTTTTTTACTACCGCTGGAAGAGCGGTACTACCGTCCAGCAAGCTGTACTACCGCCCAGCGAGCGGTACTTCCGCCCGGGCAGTAATACCGCGATGACTCGCGGTACTTCTGCGCCCACGCGAGCGGGTGGGGGTTAAGAGCGGGGCAGGGGGAGTTCTAACTCCCCATACCCATTCATCTCTTTTCCCCACCCCGTCTCTCTCTCTCTCTCTCTCTCTCTCCTGCCCAAGAACAGCGCCGGAGGCCCTCGTCGGATCTCCGTCTCCGGCCACTCTTCTCGGATTCCAACCGGTGGGATCGTTCCCCACCTCGCCCCTTTGCCATGGACCAAGGTATTTCCCCAAGTTCCTCTTCCCATCTTCCATTTTTGTGCTTCTAGGTCTTGGGGAGATGCATGTGGTGTTCATGAGATTTTTGGCTAAATCTGTGCAAGAGGGATTTGTAGGAGAGTGGTAGTGTGATAGGCATGCTTTTTGGAGTGACACATTAGTTCAGTTTGATCAACGGTAGTTCTGATCTAGTCTTTGCGGATGTTCTAGATCTAGATCCGCGTTTACTGTGGCGTCCTGCTCCGCGCGGTACTACCGCTCTTCTTGGTGCGGTACTACCGCTCAGCGCGGTACTACCGCTCCTTCGTGCGGTACTACCGCTCGGAGCACAGAAGTAAAAAATTACTTCCGCTCCAGGCGCGGGACTACCGTGCCACCCCGGCACGGTACTACCGCGGCTGGCGTGGATGTAATTTTTTACATCCGTACGCTAGCCCGGTACTACCATAGATGCAAATTTTGCTACTTTGTCAGTCCAAATCTCCTGCTTACTTGTTTCTTTTGGCTTTGGCCTTGGTATTTGCATTGATCCTTCATGTTTTTCGTGCATGTTCTTGTGTTTTGTGTCTAGGTGGTGGCTCCGGTTCCCATGTTCATTGCTCGAATCCCAGCCGTGACATAGGGTCAAAGAGGCTGCGCAACCAGGATGAAGCTCGAGAGGGTTCCAATGCCTCCCAACGCAGAACCAAGCACACCGTCAACAAGCAGAAGGAGCCCATCACGGGCATGGGTGAGATTCCTCTGGCCGAGTTCATTGTTTGAAGGAAGATCAACTCCTATGTGAACTCCCGTGCAAACTTCAAAGGGAATGATCTGTTCTGGACCAAGCAGCAGAACCTCATCTATTTGGATGTGATCAAGGCCAAGCAGAACCTTTTTGTGGAAGTTCACTGGATTGACATGCATCACATGAGGCAGGACAAGCATCGTAACTATTTTGGAGAAGCTTTGGATCTGGTGGAGCAGTTTGGCATTGAGCACATGCTTACCTTTCACCTGGACTTTGACCCAGACATTGTGGCTCAGTTCTTTGCTTCGGTCCACTTCCATTATGATGAAGCACTAACCATGACATGGATGACCAATGGTCAAAAGTTGACTGCTACGTGGAAGGATTTCATGGATCTACTTTAGGTTCCTGATGAGGGGCTCGACACGCCCATTGGAGTTCGCCCTCATGCCAACACTGACTCTGCCAACAAGAACAAGCTCCAGCCCTTCCTTGTTGAGAAGACACTTGCTAGTAAGAAGAAGGTAAGGGTGCTGAACTCCTTCCTTGACATCATGCATCGGATCTTCCGCAACACTCTCTTCCCGCGCATCGGTGACATGGGCCATGTGCATGCCTATCTGGTGGATATGATGCTCATTTGTGAGGATGTGCGTCGGGCTCAGACTCAACCCCTTGATGTCTCACATATCATGTGGTGCGAGCTTCAGTTTGTGGTGCTCAACCGTAAGGTCCCCATCTATGGGCCTTATCTGTTTCACTTGATCTCCAAGACTTGGGAGAAGCTTCTTCCCGATGATGAGTTTGAGGCCCTCGGCTGGATTCGTCATGAGCCCATCAAGCTCCGCATCAAGAGCCAATGGGCTAACACCACCACCACTGCTGAGGCCGCGGCTGCCATAATGGATGTGGATGAGGATGAGATCGAGGAGGAGGAAGCTGATGAGGACAGTTCTGATGGATACACCCCTCCCTCTTCTGAGCCATCTTGGGTGAAGAAGCTGAAGTCAAAGATGAAGAAGTTGTTCTGCATGTAGATTCAGGGACAGTATAGGGCCCATGTTGCTCAGAAGCAGAGTCAATGTGGCGACAAGAGGATCTTGAGGAAGCTTGGCGAGGAGGTGTCTAGCGGATCCGAGAAGCACATCCCCCCCGAGGCGGACTGGATGGCCAAGCAGGGCTTCATGTGGACCGAGTCTAAGGAGGAGAAGGAGGAGCCCATTCTTGCTGCTGAGTCCGACGAGGAGTCGTTTCAGCTTGAGCTACCAGCTACGTCGTAGGTGTCCTCTGCCTTTTTGGTGCCTCGATGCCAAAGGGGGAGAGAGTGTAGGATTTGCGTGTCGTGTGTTTTAG